>NW_027396111.1:0-211137 GCF_047715535.1 Aspergillus foveolatus | reverse complement strand
CATAAAGGCTATCCAGCGTATCAGGGCTTCCTCCTGATACCCATCAAGTGCCTTATTAACTGGCTTCCGGGCCGTACGAGGCTGGCTGCCCTTTCTAACGCGGTTTTGTAGTGTCCGACGCGGAACGCCATACTCACGCGCGATCAAGGCAATATTGGGTTTTTCTTTGGCTTGGGCGGCTTCGCAGGCCTCAATCATGCAGGATTCATCAAAACTAGAGGTTTTCGGAATGTTGGGTGAATGAAATGTATGGAATAGTAAAACTATAGAAAATTGGCAATTACGGTGTGGTTGGAAATTACGGTGTGGCTCACCCACAGCGGGAAGCGGTGTGGGTGGAGCTGGAAGTCACAGATATAAGACGCTTTTTAGTGCTCAATAAGGTTAAATAAAAGGTTTCATTCAGTGTATTTATAGGCGACATTATTACCAGACTGTAGCGAAATCCACGGTTGGTCAGAGGAAGTTGGCACAGAATAGAGTGAACTAAGTGATTATTGTCTGAGAGAGCGAGCTCATGGACTTAGTTACAGAATAAAAAGATGGTAGATACACGTGTCATCTTATATAGCCCCTCAATATTGGAGTATCAACTACTCCAACTCCAAGCACTAAGCCATATTCATAACACAGACAATGACATTTAATCACTCACTTGCATGCGATGGCCCCCTCACATCAATTTGCTGTCTTTCCTGTCTTGCAAAATACAGAGAAATGCATCCTCCAGCAGCTGGAGGTCATACCAAGCAGCCTTGTACCAACAGAAAGCTAGTTGTCACAGGCTATGGCCTGGATCCTGGTTGTCGGCCATGCCCTCAACCTGGTTCTAAATAAGGTCTCTGCAATATCAGTGTACGGCCTCGGAATTGCGGCCTCGTAGGAAAAGGGATCCGTCCTCGTAACTTCGGGAAAGAGATCCATCAGCATGCAGGTCCGGCAAGTCGGAAGTCTTGACGTATGATTGGGAAAGGTTGATAAAAGGGAGGAGGAAGATATCTGCGCTTCTATCTCTTGTTCTTTCTCTAAGCTTGTGATATTCGTGAATACAGGACAGCTAGTTGAAAACAATACTACCTACGCCCGTTACACTAGTGTATATTGTTGTGGATACGCTCAAAGGGGAAAGGGCAGAAGGAAATTGTATCGACTACACGAACGTAGCCTACTAAGGATCGGATGCCATATGAGGATTGATTGTCTATCTCCTTTGACGATAGGTCCTCTATTTATCGTTCTCGATTACATTGAAGGTCAGATCTCCGGGAGTTGGAGATATTGGTCAGGCCACTATGGTGTGGCCTGATCAGCCAGCGGTCTCATCCCGCGCGCCGGTGCTCGGGATGAGTGTCACATAATATTTCCATATCATATATATTTGATGATGTCAAATAGGAAGCGCTAATAAGTAGCTCCTTACCCTGCTGAACAAGTTCAGTGCATCCAGAAAATATCCGGCGCACCCTAGAGGGCGTACATCGAGGTGTTTTCAAGTCCTCTTGCCTTGCCTTGGTTTGCATAGTCTCAAGAGGCTTCGCTACTCTCTCCTCTCTGCGTGGGTTACTGCACCCTTCTTCCATGTCGAAATGATGGAACTTCCGTACCAGACCGGGAATGCCCTTGAGACCCGACCTAGAACTACTTGTGACCGACGCACACTCCTATAAAATCCTACAAGATTCCCTGAATGGTCAAACAGTTCAGCCGAGAATAAGAGTTTAGCCACTCCCCTGCTCACCTGCGGTCGGCGAGAAAGCGTGCATTCAAAGAGGTGTGGACGTGTGAGAGGCCTAAACAGCAAAGAGTACTTGGAACTGTCTTGGAACTCCAGTACCCCCAACAGGGCCTGAATTGCGAACAGCACGTCTGACCTGTTTGGACGAGGAGTTACTGAGCTCTGCATAGGCACGCTCAGTGCGCTGTCTGCTAGATCTTGATACCTCGAAAAGGCTTACGGGAGTACTGGATCCGATTACTGGCGACCCATGAATGTAGTATACGATTATAAGCAGCTGAATTGCAGTCGTCCATGGTAACCCAGTCCATATCCAACTAGGTTAACTGGAACAGTCGAAATCATTTCGGTCCTGCCTCGCCTCGTCAGCTTGTACGAGTCACTCATTATGAGCAGACTAGCCCAGACGCAGGATGCATAGGAATATGTAGTAAGCGGACTTGAAGTCCATAAACGCATTTCGGGACATGAACTGGTATGCGTCTTCGTTCCTCACACAAAAAACTCTAATCGCCACGGCGGCGGCCCGTTGGGAAGTGTTGGCGACCTCAAGCGGTACGCCCCTGAGATTCCGCCTAAAAATACTTCGGGGTTCACATTAAATCAATCTTCTTACTGCTCCAGGTAATTTCCCTGGTGCCTCCTGTGGCCCATGGTGACGGCAGAGGCGGATTAGGGTTGGAGCTGGTGAGGGATGTGGTGGCCCTGACATCATAAACTCGGCATGCAAATTACGTCATGGCAGCGATCAGACACGCGATTTGCAAGCTTGCCAGGCAACTCGGGTTTGGATCGGTCGAAAAGGAAAATATCCTCAACCTCGACCTCCTTGCAGCGCTGCTCTGCTTCTGCTCTCCGCTAGTTTCCAACCACGGGCGCGGTGGTGACCGCTTCTGATTCCGACTGAGATGGCAACGCAACGATATGGAACAATTTGTGGCCAACAGTTAGCAGACACCCTTCCCGTTGGCGTCGCTGTTGTCAATCCCTCCGACGAGATCGTCTTCAAGAATCGGCGCTTCCAGGAACTCACAGCAAGCCACTTGACAGTCGGGCTTGACTGCTTGGCGCAGGGGGTAAACGCGGACGATTATGAACAATTAGCCGATGCATATCGCGCCTCGCTACGATTGCGCGCAGAGATTCGAAGGGAATACCGGGTGAAGAATCATACCGAAGAATGGCGGGCGATGTCGCTGACGCCGCTGAAGGACAAAGACCTGGACCAGTTTGGCTTAAGGGATAAAGGGGGCTCTATATGCATGATCAGCGACATCACGCCGGAGAAAACTGCGGAGCTCCTGCAGAGGAAGATTGCAGACGATGCAGAAGAACGGAAACAGCAGCAGGAGCGGTTTATCGATATGATCAGCCATGAGGTTCGCAATCCGCTTTCTGCGATCCTGCACTGTGCAGAGGATATTATGGACGTTGTAGCCGAGGATGCGCCAGAAGGTGCAAAGGACCAAATGGCGAGAATAGCCGAAGCCGCGCAGACGATCAACCTTTGCGTTGCGCACCAGAAGAAGATCATTGACGACGTGCTGATATTCTCTAAATTAGACGCCTCCATGCTGACCCTGTCACCGCAACAAGTCCAGCCCAAATCACATGTGGCGACATTGCTCACCATGTTCAAGCCCGAACTTCGAAAACAGCAAATCGACTTTCGGTATCAGCTCGACAGGTCTTATGCTGATCAGGGGCTTGACTGGGTTCTGGCGGACCTTGACAAAATGGGTCAGGTTTTGATCAACCTGGTCTCCAATGCGATCAAATTCACTGCCCAAGGCAAAGGCGAGAGAAAGATTCGAGTCTCGATGGGTGCTTCCAAAAGCCGTCCATTGTCTTACCCACCAAACGTTGTCTTCTTCAAGCCCAATGAAGAGGCACTAAAACTCGACTCGACCAAGGACCCGGAATGGGGCAATGGCGAGGCGACATATATAATGCTCGCTGTCAAGGATACTGGAATCGGCATCAGCGATCAGCAGCAGAAGATGTTATTCGAACGCTTCAAACAAGCGACCCCCCGGACGGAACGGATATACGGCGGCTACGGGCTTGGACTGAATATAAGTCGAAGACTTTGCCATATGCACGGTGGTGATATTGGGGTCAGCGCTAAAGAAGGCGAAGGGAGCACGTTTGGCTTCTTCTTTTCCGTCCGACTATCCTCTGAAGGGCACCCTCAGTCTTCAGTAGTATCTAACAGGGGCGCGTCTCCAGTCGATGAACTGTGTTATCAGATCAATGAGCTTAACGACAAGATTCCGGATGTCAGGAATGACACTTCGATGGGAAACTTCGATGAGAAACCAGCAGTACAACAAGACAACCAAGTCGCCATCAACACTTCCAGCAATGATCGCAAGCAACATTCGATGAAACTGGCAAAGGAAGTCGATGAGAGCCCGAGACCATTGACAGATGCACAAAACGGGGCTAGTAATGCCGATGAATTCGCGTCAAAGCAGGAGCCCAGTGCGATAGCTACCATGTCAAAGCTCGTCAAGGGTCCTCGCGTCCTCTTCGTAGAAGATAACATCATAAACCAGAAGGTTGTCTGCCGCAAGCTGAAAGTATCTGGATTTGAGGTGACGACGGCCAACAACGGTCAGGAAGCGCTCGACCTGTGGGAAAGTGACAAGTTCGACTGCATTCTGATGGACCAGGAAATGCCGGTGATGGACGGGAATACAGCGACGCGGGAGATTCGAGCCATGGAAAAGGAAAAAGGCTCGCATATTCCTATCTTAGGAGTCACTGCAAATGTTCGACAGGATCAACAAGCCGATATGCTCAACGCTGGAATGGATGAAATCATCCACAAGCCTTACAAGATGCAAGAGCTGTGCGAGAAGATCCACCATATGCTGCCTGAGGCTTGACATATGTCGATTACATGATTGACTGATACCTCAGGCTAGTATCGCCTGACCTCAGTTTACATCTCTTGCCTGCATCTACCCTCTATCTACCGGCAGCTATAGGCAGCGCCGATCAATGAGCGCCCAAGATGCGCCGATCAAGGCGAGCATCTTCCGCGAAGGAACAGAGAATCATTAATGCCTCCGCTTATCATCCTGAAAACTGCGGTCTCGAAGATGCCAGTGTCTATTCGGGCGCGAACCACTGCGGCGACACCCGGTCAGCACCGCTCGTCAATTGGGAGACTTGATAATCTGCCGCTGACGAGCCGCTTTGAAATCTGTCTTGGCCTAGATATCGAATCTATCTTATTCTTTGGCCATGTCGATCGGCGCGCAGGATCGGCGCGCACTCCACATCGTACATGCGCTCACATCATGGCACTGTTAACTGCCTCCTGATAATCTGCGAATTGTTATGAGGATCGCAGACTTTCAGTATGTTCGACATGATTTTGCCTATGTATCTGAATGGAAAATGGCACTTGCGGCCACCGGAGGATCCGTCTTCAGTCATCGCTTGTCGTTGTTCAGATTGTCATCAGAAGTTTGCCGCATCCAAAATTCTAGCAATCAGTTAGACTTAAAGATATTTATTAGTACGTCAGACTAATCTCTGAGCTATTGTCTATATTAGAACTATTATCAAAACGATATATCTTGGGTCAATCATCGTGGGAGGAGCCTGCAACCCTTCAGTTCAAATCGCAAGTCAAGGGGTCACTCCAAATCCCAGGACCTGGTTATGCGCGATTCACAAGCACGCTCTTAAAATGATACATGTTGGAGTCTGTGATGCCTATGTCGGTAGGGAAAGGGCAGTGTTGACATGAAAATCACTTACATACGCCATTTTGTTTTGGGAGGAGGAGTCGATCCGATACCCTCTGGCTGAAATCCTGAGTCGCCAACCATTCTCACTATGGCAAAGGATATCTGGAGGATTTCAATAAGTGCCCGGGGGCTCAAACTCTATGGGCTGGTAATGGCGGAGCTTGGCCTGTCGGTTGACTAGTGTTGGCAGCAAGGATATGCTAAAGCGGAGCCGTTCGCATCTCTGGAGAATCTTCAAAAGTTTCTGACCATTGCTTTGCACTAAGAGCTTGCGGTAGAGGCGAAATTATTGCTTTGTTGCCTTACTGTGCGCATCTTGCTCAGCCCAAAGGCTCTTGCCTCTGACTTTCTACTCTCTGATATCTGGTCAGACAAGCTTTGCAGCTTGTTTGGCATGTTCAACGCTTTAATTTCATGATGAGTCCTTATCATGAGGCTATCTCATACTAACCCAGACAAATTACAGAACCGCTAGCGTTCCGGCTTTCGCATTACAGAGCATAGCAACTAAGAGACGTGGTTCTTGGACAGACGCATCAAGCAGCCTGTGTCGCAGCCGCTACATCATTTTGCTCCTCCAACCAGCTCTTTGGCGCTGTAATCTCAGCAGCATCCGTCTCATATCCCAAGCACTCGGTGGTGGGAAGTCATAGACCTCAGGGCCGGAACCGTTCTTCCCAGGCAGTTCGCCGACGTTCGTATCTCATCCGCCGTGGTATAATTGGCGCCAATTCTCCCAGTTCCACACGAGCACCGCCCACCTTGCTCGCCATAAACAAAGCTATGCTCGGGGTTCCCGTCGTTCCAGTTCGCGGACGCGTTCACGCCAATCCGCACCCACACGAAATGGCCGTCTTCCAGTGTGTCGCCGAGATACTCGTAGTGGAAGACAGGGTCGGAGGCCGAATAGGCCGTTTCCTGGTGGAAGGTGTCATCCAGTGCGTTGCCGGTGACTGGATATGTATTTTCCGTGTAGGGATATGTCTTTGAGACCTCGTCAATGGGGGCTTGATCGAAGAAGAATTGTCCCGTATGTGCGATGGATCCGCCAGTGATAGTACCATTCTTCAACACCGTGACATCCGTGTGCGCCCGGTGTATTGGCCTGGGAAGATTGTTTTGATCTGCGCGACGCCGTCTTGGTTCGCCTGTTGGACGGCGCGCAAGAAGGTGTTGTTGACGTTGCTGTGGTCGGTGAAGTCGCCGTTACCTTCGATAATGACGCCGCTGTAGACGCCTGTGGCATTGGCGTTCCACATGTCCCACCACATGCTTGGGATGGGCTTGCAGATAACGAAGTCGATGAACTGGGCTTCAACGATGATTGGGACCCCCTCCTGGTCTTCGCGCGTGTCGGACCGGATCAGCTCGCCGGGCACGTAATAGGGGCCTGTGTCACCGTAGGGCTTGAGGAGGACGTGGTGCTCGTTGGCAAAGGCGGAGCCCGGGCGTCGATGAAGTCACCTTCGTAGGGATGCGAGGTATTAAAGACCTCGACCATGCAGCATTTCTGTGCAAGGGCACGACGGTGATGGTTCACTACTGCGGCACGACGGCGGCGGGCGCGCGCATTGGTGCCGTCCGAGTTGAGATTCCCAGCGCATGATTCGAGGCTTCGGCTGCCTATGTGGAAGAAGTTGCGCTTGAGAAGCTGCGTCTCAAGGCTTTCGTGCTCAAAGGTGCCGTGGGCGAGGCCGAGGGCTGGCGCGGCCAGCGCCAGCAGGGCAGCTTCTCGGAAGCGCATTTTACAGGGGAGGGCAGTGAGGATAGAAGGTGCTCTAGCTCACAGGTATGAAGCCCTTGGCCGAACCGGAATTATACCATCCTCCTGCCGGTGCTGTTTAGTCTGAATGCACTAACAGACTCGGTATCCGGGCAATCAGACAGACGTCTTCGTAATAGATAGGCTGATGCATCAAGCTGCGTAATTCAAGACATGCAAAGGTCGGCCTGTATAACTCCACAAGGAAGATCTCGCGGCGATCCAAGTCTGTCAGGGCTGATCGATATAGCGACCCTTGCCGTCTTCCTAATTCGGTACGGGTTTGCGAGCTCCACAAACTCCACATAGATTAGCTCCACTGATCGTCTTGTAGTGAAAGAGGTAGCACTGTTCTATTAAAAGTATGCCTACGGATATAAACTCCGGGGCAGCCGAGTCCTCAAGTATGCTGACGACGCGGCGGGTGCTGGGAGCCACCTCTGCACGCCTGGAGGGCAGACATAGTTTAGCTGCGCTCGGGGTTTGCCTTTTGCTCTCTACGGTTGCAGTCGTCCAGGTGATCTCTGATATATGTGCTGAGTGATGTAGGTCTCGCAAGCACCTAAGTATTCATCTTAAAATACAGGGTATACTTGAAGTATCAAAGAGAGCCAACGTAGTATAGCCTCTACTCACTGGTCTAGCACTCACTTATAGTAACAACTCTCTTACCGTGTTGACTCACATCACAACTACTACTGCTCGCAAACGATAGCAATGAAAGATCTACCTTTGACAAGCCACCGCAATCCCAGACGGCTGTCCATTGACCAGCCGGATGGGTGTCACCCTCGAAGTATCCCGCTCAACGTGACTATCCCCATCCGCCCTAAACATCATTGCGTACTGCCCCCCAGCTGCATATTTTGGCCATGTTGGCGTCTCCGCACGCAAAAGTGGCTGCCTGCTGTCTCCAGGCATTCGGGTCAAGGGTAGCAATGAAGCTCGCCCAGGTGCTGCTGATATCGTGGGCAAGAGACACCAGGTCTTGGTCGGTGTTGATGCCTAGTTCGTCTGTATTCGATTCGCGAAGACAAAAGGGAGTTCGTTACCCTGTTGCGCAGTATTTTGATCATGAAGGGGAACATCGAAACGGTAACAGTATGTGCTAATATTCCCGCGAGACCACGTTGAACATGCTTGGTGACGGTTGGCATTGATGGCCGCGTCACCTTGGTAGGCGAGGGCTTTTTTGTTTACTGAGGATTAGAAGTAAAGGTCGTTGTGATAAAGGGCTGAGGCTTACATGGTGAGGACGAGACGTTAGCATAGGCCTCTGTGAGCTGGCGGATCAGGATCTTAGGTAGGGCAATGCCAGGGGCAACACCATAAGGCTGGGGTTTAAAGCCTGATCAGCGGGGGGTTCATTGCAAATTCGAAATTTGTGAAAAATATCATACTTGCAACAAGGTCGACAAACTCTTCTTCCGTGGTGACATTCTGCTCCTGCATGTACTTAGAGCCCTCGTCCGTACTGGCCCCCAGGATGATCGGGACCTTGATGTACCTTTTCCCTGTCTACAGCGACCGACTCGGCTGTTCAGGGACGATATCACCGTCAATGACGGGGAACCAGGCGCGCGCACTGGTGGCATTGATGGCGTCGTTCATCTGCTTAACGTCCACATTACGCAGACAGGCCATGCGATCATCGGTGTCCCAGCAAGTATCATTTGCGGCCATAACGTTTGCCAGCGCATAGCTCGTGGTGGGAACGACTCGCTGCGCAATAGCATCATACAGCCGCTCGAAGTACTGCGTTCGCTTCTACCAGAGTGCGGATCCATATAATGTGGTGTTTGTATCTGACACTTGGGCATGAAAAGGGCAGGTGATTGTAGGTGAGTAGTCTAGATGCTGAAGGGTACATGGGCTCACTCTCTTAAGCACCAGAACAAGGTCAGACGGGGAGGGTGTCGCTCTGCGCGCAGGGTTTTTGGCATATTACATTCTGCCTAATACTTATACATAAGCAAATATATTACACCAGGCCGTCTTCTCAAGGATACGGCGACTCCTCCAGCACATCCCCAACAAGCGCCAAATTCTGAATCGCAGCCAGCCCATACTGCGCAAAAGCATTCGTGCTGATGAACGTTGCCTCCTCGACCGGAATCAACACCGCACTGCCATTGACGACCTCAGCCGCCCACGCATCATCAGCCGTAAACCCGTCGTTGTTGTTGTAGAACTCGTCCCACGCGCGCAGCGCAACGGTGTCATTCTTCTGGTCGTTCGCCCAGTACGCCGCGAGTCGTGAGTGTCCCTGGATAAGATTCAGGCTTCCAAAGGACTCGCCGTAGCGAGCCTTCTGTTCTTCCGCCGAAGCGTCGTAGTAGTAGCAGTATTCCAGCCAATCCTTCTTGAAACCGGCCGGTGCATCGGCGCCATCGTTCCAGTACTCCAGAAGCTCGGAGACGACTTCGGGTAGGCCGAAGACCGCGTTGAGGTGTGAGACGGAGACGAGGCCTTCGTTATTTGGGTCCGCGGGCGGCGCAGTGAGGCTCCCACTTGTGGCTGAGTAGAGTCCCGAGCCGGTCACAAAGCCGTTGGTCAGGTTTGCAATGCCCCTTGACGTCTGCGTGAGTTTATACCGTGCCTCCTGCCAGCGCGGGCCGCGACGCTCCCACTCTATGAGCCAGCCGCCAGCGAGTCCAGCCCAGTCGGTACCGAGGGAGATGGTGGCTGGCTGTCCCGGCGTGGGCGTCCAACCGTCCGTGCGGACCTTGCGGTTCGGATCGAGGACCTCGTATGTCTTATCAGTGTCAAGTGCCTCCTCTAGGATTTCGCCGACGCGCTCGTCTCCACCAGACAGGTAGAAGAAGTACTTTCTATACTGGGGCTGCGTGATGCGGACCTGTTTGGCACTGTCGGCGTAGTGCTGCACGCCGTGGCGGGTCCCAAGTCCCTTCCAGTCGCCAATGTGGTAGACATCGACTTCGCCGGTGTGCCGGGTCAGTGCCTCAGCGAGACGATAGACGTCCGCGCGTCCGGTGCGCAGAAACTGCTGCCAGAGGAACAGGTCCGGCGAGAGCTCGGAGTTATCCCACGCGTAGCCGCCGACGTCGTACCGCCAGATATGTCTGTCCTCATCGTACGTGTGCATGTAGTCGCCGTAGTCGAGGAAGCCGTACCACCTACGGTCCTCGACCTGGCCTTCGTAGAACTCAATGAGGAAATCGAGGTGGTCTTCGATTGTGGAGGCCTTATCGTTTGATGTGTCGGGCAGGTTCCAGTAGGAGCCTAATGCTTTCGTCTTGCGGATGTAGGCCGGTTCGGCGACGAGGACGGGAGGCTCGTTTGTGTGCGAGCTCATAGTCGACAGGTGGTCGCTCGAGGGTGTCGAGTCAAACGCGTAGAGGTAGATTTCGCTTGTTCGCGCGATCCCGTATGGGGTGTTGAAGCCCGGCTCGTAGTCTTCGTACGTGATCTCCAGCGCGTCCAACTGTTCCTCGTACGTATCCTGTCCCATTCCATCATGGAACGGGCGGAGATCAAGCGGTGCTGCTTCAGGACTGTACAGCCAGATCGTGATGCTTCCCTCGTCGCCTGCGGCATTTGAGATCTCAACGCCGGTCGGGTACCGTTTCCAGAAATCGCGCAGCCCGACGGCGAGTCCTCCCTTCGTTGCGCCGCCAAGGTATGTCAGGCCATGGGACCGCGTGCCTCCGGGAACATGGATCCAGCCTTGACCGGGCTTTGTGCGCTTCTGGATCGTGAACCCATCCGGTGAGAGCTGCGAGAGCTTGTAGTCGTTCCAGGCTGGGATCCATTGCAGTCGGCTTGTCACGCGAGTATCCCAGGTACTCTCGTCGGGCAGTTTGGTCCCGTTAAACTGCGCACTGCGGACTTCTTCGCCTGGATCCCGACGCAGGCCTGTGATTCCTTGCACGGCCTCGTGGAGGAACCCGCCGTCGACACCGGGGATGCGCACATGGCGGTCGTACAATTCTTCTCCAGCCAGCGGAACCTGGAATTGGATCCCTAGACCAGAGATAAAATCGGACTCGGCATCGCCATCAAAGACGATACTGTGCACGATGCGAATTGCATCGGAACCAGCGTACAGATAGAACCGCACAACGAACGACAGCCACGCATCATGGTCTCCAGAAGTCGGCGCATGCGTGCCGCGCACCGTAACCAAAGTGCGAACGCTATTCTCCTTGCTAACAGTGACATTGGAAATCTTGCTCTCGAAATTAAAGTAATCAATCGTCGTATTCGCGCGCGAGGCGATATCCTCCGCAACACCGGACTGCGTGTGCAGAACGAGCTTTCCATTCTCGCCGACGGTCTGTCCAGACGACGTTGTTATCGAGCCGATAAGGTTGCTCCCTGTCTTCGGGAACGTCACAGTGATCTTGCCGGTGTTGACGGACACTTCCTTGCCGCGACTGGTGACCTCGATGCCCTCGCTAGTGTTGGTCTTGGAGCCGCCGCCTGCTCTTCCCTTTCGCACATTCACGGTATACCCCTCCTCAACACTTTCCAGCGCGGGGATGGCATGGCCCGTCCACTTGATCGAACCATCAGCCCAGTACCCGTTTACCCAGGACTGGAGAGGAATCTCATCTGCTCCGCCAGAGATGGAGAACACAGTGTTATTGAAGGTGTATTTCCCGCGCGGCCAGGGGAGACCGAACGTAGTGCCGGCGACGTAGTCTGGGGTATCGCCCAGCCAGTGAATAGGGATTTCATCAGAGGTGCTGTTGGTGGTCGAACCTGAACCGGAGAGGGAGAGAGCAGGTGGTGTGAGAGTGGTGAGGATGAGGCCAAGGGCCCCAAGAACTGGGAGGCGGAGAGAATTGGCGGTGGACCTCATGATGACCAACCGCCTCTACAAAAACCCAGTTCAACTCGATTCTCAGAGTCAAAAGGGAGGAAACGAGGTGCCTTTTAAGCACCTAGCCCCTTAATCACGTCAATTGACGATTCAATCCTCATCTCCGACCTCCGCATTAGACACCCCGTCGTCCGCAATCTATGGCCCGATCACATCATATTGCATAAGGTACTAGCCTTGTCTCCAACAAGGACCAGGATGAATCTCGGGGTATGATATAGCGAAAAAAGAAGTATACCCGACCGAGCTACTGCAGGAGATATTAATGTAGCAAGAGACAAGCAATATGGCATCATCATTGGTGGGAGGGTGAAAGGGGAAATCTCCGGCGGGGAGAAAGACACCGAACAGGACAGCATCAGAGGATCAGACAGTGTCGATCTGCGGGGTATTGGCCCTAGTATTATGAAAAAGAGGAGAAGAACGAGTCAAGCTAAAGTTTCTTTTATTTTCCTTGGTTCTAGTTTTCTTCTCGCGGAATTAGCTACCGAGAATTGAGCAAGAATTGAGCAAGAATATAGAAAAGAAAAAGAAAAGAAATCAATTGATACAGAAACGAAGGTATGTTAATAAATACACCCTATGTCCTATTTATCCCATGCGCCTTGCTAGAACCAGCCGAGTCGAGAGAATTTAGAGAGCGACCGCGAGGGCAGCGACGAGCATGGCCGCGCCGAAGATCGAGCCGGACAGACGGCTACCAGCACCGGTGAAATCAGCAGGGGTAGCAGAGGTGCTGGAGGTCGAGTCGCCAGAGGTGCCGGTGCCGGAGGTCGAGTCGGCAGCAGCGCCAGAGCCGGAGCCGGAGCCCGAGGCGGATCCAGAAGAGCTAGAGCCAGAGCCGGAGCCAGGGACAGCGCTGCCGGAAGGAGTGGCGGAAGGAGAAGCAATCACGCTGGAAGAGCCGATACCGGCGTAGTGGCCGCCAGAGAAGGAGCCGGAGGAGCCGAGGGAGCCGCCGTGGCCGAGGCCAGAGGAGCTGGACGGGCTAGCAGCAGGCTTGGTGGCGGAGGTGAAACCGGTGGACTGGGCAGACGAGCCCGAAGCCGACGCGGAGGCGGAGTTGCTGCTGTTCTTGGAGCTGGCGGAGCAGCTCAGGTCGAAGAGAGGAGTGGTGCTGAGGGTGTTGCCGACGATACCGAAGCTGGGGTTGGGGACAGAGGAGCCAGAGGCATCCTGGAGGATGTACCACCAGGTGTTGACATTATCGAAAAGAGGACAGCCGACCTCGTCCCAGAACTGCTTCGCGTTCTCGACCGACGCAATAGCGAGGTTCTGCGAGTCACCGCTGACGGGCCAACCAGTCTCGGTGATCCAGACCTCCTTGTTGCCGGCGACGGCCTTGGTCTTCTGAACAGACTCGTCGAAAAGAGCCTTGGCGTCATCAATGGAGTTTTGCATGGTGTTCTGGAAGAACGGGTAGCCGTCAAAACCGAGCCAGTCGACGGCCTCGGCAACGGCGGCGTTGGAGCTGTTGGTCCAGGCGTTCCAGGTGTCGACGTGACCGATAGGAGCGTCGCTCAAGACGGTGCCGGCGATGGCCTCGCGAACGCGCTGGATATAGGAGACGAGCTCCTCAGGCTCAATGCCGATACCGGCATTAGCCTGAACTCCGGTCTCAGAGTTGCGGTAGAGATCCTCGCTGCCGACAGAGATACCAACAACGAGCTTGGCGAACTCGTCACCGTACTGGTTGATGGCCGCCTTGAGGGCGGCAATCTCGTTATCCATGTTCCCCCCAGAAGCCCAGAGACCCAGCAAGAGGGTGGTCTCCTCAGCGATGGCGGCGGGAATAGCGGAGATGGGGGTGCTGCCGGTGCCCTGGATCATAGTGTAGAGACGGGCACTGTTGAAACCAGAGGTGGTCTCCAGGTTCTTCGCAGTGCGGAATTCAGCCTCGAAATCGGCCTGGACCTTGACGGTCCCATCGGGCTTGTTGGCTCCATAGTTGAAGCCCTTGGAGACGGCCTCAGCGGAGGCAATAGAGAGAGCGAGGGCGAGAATTTGGGTCTTGGTGAACATTTTAGCGAGAGTAGCGTAGATATAATTAAAAGAACGTACGGGAAAGGACAGAATACGAGTGAAAGAGAAAATGGGTGAAGGAGTGGATGTGTTGCAGAGGAAGAAAAGAGAGTGCGTTGTTTAAGAGACGAGCGCACTCTGGATGGCGAGAGTCTAGACTTGCGGTGGAGCAGGCCGCGTTGTCTGGCCCAACTAAAGATAGATCACCGATTTCCACAGTGCCGACTGCCAGGGCCACACTGCCAACCTTCCTAGTGCGGGCTCGACCCAGATCTGCCGTTGTGCCGAAAAGTGGTACGGTGCCTGCTTTCGGTCTGACGCGCGCTGTGCCCTGTAACTGTGGCAAGCTCGAGTCTCAGAGTGAGGTTACGAGGATGCCTCTAGAGACCCGATTCAGCGTCGTTCTGCAGACCATCTTTGGGCACCAGATGCACTGTTCCACGGCCAGCTCACAGGTCTCCTGAACTCATATTGCTTTTGATTGCACCTGTCTTACCTGCTTCTAATTCTGGAGATTGTGGATTCGCCACTCTCCTTTTCCGGGCCCTATGGCACCCGACGTCATTTAGGTACCAGCCATACGCTGTCCATTGATTAGTCTATTGATTAGTCACGGCCCCTGGACCTTTCCCTCTTTGTGCACGCACCGCCACTATTCATTGCACGGTGTCAAGAACGACTGCTTCAATTGCAGCGGTGTACTGTAAGGTAGGTAGGACATATGGTTAACCGAGAACGCTACAACCAGAGCAGGTCCCTCATTGGCCGAGTACTCGTGTTCTAGAAAATTCGTGCGTAGTTCAGGCCATTGAACGGCCCATCGAACGTCTTTGCCGCCAACGTGTCTGATGAGGTCAGAGTGTGGAAGCGTGGAAACCCGGAAACGGAAGGCAGCCAAGCCCGCCAATCAAGCACAAACTAATGCATAAAATTAGTCATCTTATACAGGGAGCAGTGTCGATGCCACGATGACTTATGCAGACAATGCTAACCGTACGTGTGCAGCCGGGCTGCACCGTACGGTTAGCATTTTCAGTATAATAAAAGGAGCTTACTAGTGAGATTTGAAAGATGCTCACTCATTGTGGGACGCTTCTACCGGCGAGTTTTGCTGCTTGCACCGAATTCCTACAAATTGGATATTTTTTTGGATAATTCTCTGAGGATATATATATCCGCTGCATAGCATGATGCTCCCTCATTTCCGGCTAGATGTACGTCCACTTTTAGCAGATAATACGACTACAAAATTTCAAAATACGGACAGCCATCCTTTGTTAGAATGAAAAGCCAGTAGTTCCAGAGCACGAAGTGAGTCAACAGTATACTGGGGCTCCCTGAGCTTCAATTTTGACCGTTTCTACCGTTTCTGTTCCCCGCAGTAGGACAGTTGGACAGTTGGAGACCCCAGATAAGGACTGGCTTATCGGACGCTAGTCCCGAAGAAGCTGTGTACTCTTCGTGCGGCCCTCGGGTTCTCCTCTCTCCAACACACCAAAGATGAGGATCCCCTCTGCTTCCCTTCATGGACCGACCCACTCCCTTGAGGCGGCGTAGTTTTAAGATCAAGACCAAGTTCGGTGCTGCTAGGCAATGGAGAAGTCGGAAGAATCGCCCTTGTGACGCGTGCAGACGGCGAAAGACCGCGTGTATTATCGAGACTGCTCCTCCATGTACGTGACTGTCACCCGCTGGGAGTTTTCGAATAACGCTTTTAGGCCGGTTCTGTCGATCTAAGGGACAAGCGTGCAAATCTACCGAGGACGGGCCCAGTCTGCGGCGAAACTCGCGAGAAATCGCTCCTTCTACCGATGTAACAAGCAGCAGTGTTGTCGACACTAATTATACCAGCATTCCATCGATTCTGTCACCCGAGCTAGGACCAAACTCGCTCTCCGCAGGGCAGTCGGATTCACCAAGTAATTGGATCGAGCCGGCCTCTCAGACTTCACCATACGTTCTGACCTCGCCGCTGAGCGAGAATGGACCAACAGTTGACACTCTCGAAGACAACGAAAATCGAACGGCGCATTCTCTCGGCCTTGCTGGAGAACAAGATACAGATTTACTGGCTTCATTTCGATCAGTAATCACGAATGAGAGGGATGGTATCAGTGCCGATGTCATCCAGGTTAGCTCGGGTGACCTTGACGCAACTGCGTTCCCGGTCCATTTCAATCTTCTCATGGACGAATTCCAGCCGGCGGACGATCTTGCAAAGCAGAGGATATCCGGGAATATTGAAGCCATGGTTGCTCCTCACGCCGCAACGTTAATTCGCTTGTACTTCAAGCACGTTCATCCTGTGTACTGCGTGGTTTCGAAAGTGCGATTCCTCAGGGCCTACGCGGAAGATAAGCTGAAGATCCCGGCTTCGCTCCGTGGAGCTGTATACGGGCTTGGGTCGATGTTTTGGCAGCACGACCCCGACGTGGAGGGCACTTTGCAATTCGACCTGCATGATCTGTTCGAGGCCGCACAGTCATCCTTGCAGCGTGAGCTGCATGCGCCGAATCTATGGGGTATACAGGCGTGTCTGCTCCTCCTTCATGAACGGCCAGCTGATAATGCGACCATCGAAACACCGCGGACCTGGGTTTTCAGTTCCCGAACAGTTGCCTGTGCGCAAATGATCGGACTGCATCGTGACTCATCGACGTGGCACCTTGTCCCGGGGGAGAAGAAGCTGCGGAAGAAATTGTGGTGGGCTACTTACATGAGCGACATCTGGTCCTCGGTTTGCCATGGCAATCCACCGCTTGTGTATCCACGATCATTTACAACCACGCTGCCGGAAATAGACGATCTCGCCTTTGATGAAGATGTACCAGCTGACTTCCAAGACATGGTCGACATTTCTAGTCAAGCGGCCGATATATCCACGAGCGCCCGATTCTTGGAGATGGTTAAGCTCAGTCGGATTCTGCATGAGCTGATTGATTCGTACTAGTAAGTTGCTCGCGCGATGGGCGATTAGTTATTAACCTAAGTAGCCTTGACTTGAGTTACCAGCAGACAATTACCCAATCCCGAGTCCGGGAGGCCAAGCTTCTCAGTATCAGACGTGAGCTTGATACCTGGTTATCGATGGCCCCCAACTGCGTCACTATGGCATATATTGGTGCTGCCGGTCGTCGAAACAACGGTATGTTGAGCCGAACAGATCTTGCGACCGAAAGCTCATTCCATAGCACCGCTCACTCTCGCCTACTACGCGGTCCAAGCCCTCCTCTTCCGCGCATTGATGAGCCCTGCCCGGATGTCCGCCAAGTCCGACCCAACTTCGTCTCTGTGTCGTTATTTCGACCTGGCGGCAAGCGAGTTCCGCAAATTCACGCTTTTCATGAACAGCATTACCTCAGCATGCTTACATGCTTTTTGGGGCGGACGTAGGTTTCCCTTCGGCCATATCGAATGATGCTGACGGGCCAGATGCTCGATCTCAGCTTACCCTTTGCGGAAACTTCTTGATCTACCTGTTTTTACTGGCGCCCAGTCCGCATCAAGTCCACTCAGCATTCGAGCTCCTTAGCAGCTTCCACGAATCGCTTCAACGGTTACGAGGGTGGGCTGATGATGATGCCTCTCTTGCGCTATTACGACCAGTTGCGCTGCGAATTGATTCTTTCTTCCTGCACGCCGCGCGAATCATGAGAAGTGGGATGGGTGGGACGTAGGAATTGCCGGTATCCCAATATTTTTATATACGCCTTTGTAATGTTGTTTCTTTTAGCATTCGCAGCTAGCGAGCCCTATACACCTGCATGTTAAATCGCGAAAGCGTCGATTACGCTGCGCGCCTTTCTATATTTCCCAATTGGCACATATTCAATTTCCTCAAATCCCATCGACCCCGGACCTCCTAAAGCCATGCCCCGTGGCGTATCTGTCCACCTGGGGGACGCGGCAATAGCAATGATCATCACCTTCAGCCCGTACTTGTACTCGGGCGTACCCAGCCCAGCTCCTGTCTCTGCATCAAGAACGGCAATCAAATCTGGCACTGACGCTAGTATCCGGGACTCTCCACTTGGCAGAACCGCCTCCACGAAAGCATTCTCGTTCTTGAACGGGATTCTGATGAGGACTTTTGTGCCGTCTGGCAGGCTTCCGTCTACCTCGAGCACACCATATGTATGACCAGTTCTAAGGACGCGTTCTACACTTGTAATTTTTCCTTCGCCGAGGATTGCCGCGCTTCCAGGACCCCCAAGCTCGTCGATTATCCGCTTCGCTCTATCACTGATGGTCTTTTCCAGCGCGATTGCGCGACCAATCCACCAGGCGAGAGAAACGGTGTTCGTGACGGCCTGTTCGCGTACGGTTTTGGACGTCTTTGGAGGACCAGCACTTCCAGCGCGGCAGCCCATCTCCACGCAAGACGCTCGTAGAATTTTATCAACGAGCTTGTCTGTACGTGAGGCCGTCATTGTGATGAATGACCCGTCACCGCTGGCGATGGTCATAGGAACTAGAGCCTCGCCGCGCTCAGTGCCGTATACATTCGCCGTGACCTGCCAGGTCGTGGGATACGCACGGCCCATGTAATCGGCGTCGATGCAGGGAACGCCAAATCTTGCCGCAACACCCAAGTTTAGGACGCCATTCCCTCCACCGATTTCCAGAGCCATAAAGCCAGATACTTTGGGGCTGCCGGTGGCACGCATAAGCTCTTCATGCGCCTTGAGGCATTCGTCGTTTTCTAGGCGTTCCAAGCTGACTTCGGGACTGCCCATGTTTCCTGTCCAGCCCACCAGGGCGTCATCAGGGAGATAGTCTGGTGAGACTACTCTGACTGTGCCTGGGTTCTTCTGTACGAGAGCGCTGACTTTGAGGTACTCCTGATATGGGTCACCACCGCCTCCGCAACCGAGCACTTTGCAGCCTTGAGCGATGAAGCCGAGGTCTGTGGTCGATATGATCCATTGGCAATCTTTGATGAGCGGGCGATAGGAGTGGATATCATCGACTTCGTCAGCTGCCTTTGCTGGGATGCTCCGCGCAATTTCTTCTTTCTCGGCCTCCTCATCCTCTTTGTATTGGTCGAAGATTTCCTCCACGCCTTGTGAAACGACGGCCAATTCTCCCACCGCGCGAACAACAATTCTCGCCTTCGTGTCTACATATTGAATTGGAAGCATTGCCACCTCCGCAATTTGGACCGTTTCTGGCTTCGCCCCGTTAGCGACAGCCTTCTCAACTGCCGATCGAGACACGAATTCCTGTGCCGATTTGACTGATTGATTGGACGTATCAACAACCGTATCAATGACACCAGATACTCGCGAGATGGCAGCCCCAACCGCATTCGCAACCTCTGCCCCATTAACCGTTCGCAAGCTCCGGACGCCTGTAAGAGGTTCATCTGTTTTGATAAGCGCAGCACCCCCTCCGACAATCAAAACATCAATGTCTCCTTTCTGTGTCTTGGTCCTGTCTACGAGTGCCGCGATCATTTGTCGCATTTTTTCCCGTGCTAGAGACACTATGTCGGCGGTAATGTCTGCCAATCGTGAGGCATCCCCCATGCCACCGAAGGGATTTGGTTCGCATGGTGACTGAATACCCGCCGCAGCAATGATATCCGTTGACGTTAGATAGTCACCTCCGAAAAGCTTTGCCTTCTCCAGCAACTCCAGAGCAACGCTGTCAGGGCCCACTGTCAATTCACCTTCCGCCTCGCGTATTATGCTTCCGCCTCCCAGACCAATACTCTCGACAGCAGGAAGTGCAAAGTTTGTCCGAACGCCGCCAACAAGACCCGTGACGGAGCTCATTTGCGGTAGGCCATTCGGCAAGAGCAGTCCGCTATCTGAAGTAGTCCCTCCAATGTCGATAACCACCAGCGGCTCCATCCGGTCTTCCTGGCCTAGCCCGCTCGCCTTCCCAGCAGCGCGCCACAAAAACTCTCCACCACGGATGGAATTTGTTGGGCCCGAATTGAATGTGCGGATTGGTTTGTCGACTGCCTCTCCGGCACTTAGAACGCTGCCATCGTTCTGCGTGAGGTATAGAGTATAGGGATTGTTTTCGAAGATATCCCGCATGGCTTTCTTGAATGCGTAGATCGTCTTCTCGGCGAGAGGACGTAACGTCGCATTGAGGATGGCGGCGTTTTCACGAGACAGGAAGCCAAGGCCCGAAACTTCATGAGAGAGCGTAATACGCGGTTTGGAATTGGCGGACGTCATCGTCTGGAGAAGGATATCGCGAGCGGCCACTTCCTGCGCATTATTGAGCGGCGCGTACATGCCTGAAATCACAATATTCTCGACTCCGTCCGCAGTTAACTCCGCAGCAATTCGGCGGATCTCATCCTCGTCAATAGCGCTAATTTCTTCGCCGGAGATCTGATACCCTCCATGACAGAAGTATTGTCGCGAGGACTCGATACACGACCGAAGATCCAGCGGAAAGTCAGTAAATGGTGGAATCCCACGGCCAAAGCCCTGCTCTGGTCCGCCACAGAGCCTTATCACCGCAACTCGACGGAGGGCCGACGAGCGCTGGACGACGGCATTGACAAAGTGCGTGGTGCCGACGATAACGCAGCCGATCGAGGAGAGGGAAACTGAAGCCGTCTCGATCACTGTTCGGACGGCGCTCGTGATGCCGGTCGTGACGTCGGGCGTGGTGGGTGCCTTGTGCGATGCGATTATGGTCATCGAGTCAGGCGCAATGAGCACCGCGTCGGTGTTTGTGCCTGCTCAACGTTAGTTACGACTTCAGTTACTGCTGCAACTACATACCGCCGACATCGACGCCAATGCGATACCTGTGGTCCGGTAGGCCGACCATGTTTGTCTGCTCATGGTCATTGCAGTCCAGCTGCAGAGCCATATAGGTGCTCTTATCAGGCGGGGTATTGACGCCAACCTACCCCAACACCAGTTCCCCGGCAGATCGGCCAACTTCCCTCTCCTAGCCGACGGCTCCTTTATCCCCTCACGACTCCACATTGTGCCATATCATACCGATAGGTATAATCCTCAGTGTCTATCATCCGAGGCGTCTCCAAGTCCGAAGTCACGCGATTCGGTATACGGACACCCCCGCCAACATAAAGGCGTGGTATCAACAATCTACATTATGACTATACAGCGTGCGAAGATAGCAGTATCAAACAATGGCCACTCCAAGCATCCCCATCATCGACTTAGAGCCAGCGCGCTCCGGTGGCCCTGAAGAACTCGCCAACCTCGCGCACGAAATATACCAGGCATTCCAGCATATCGGGTTCGCATACATTAAGAATCACGGCGTACCTCAGGACCTAATCGACGAGGCCTTCAGATGGGTACGCTCATCACGAACCCTTCCTCTGTCTCCACTAACAGCGGTAGAGCGCCAAATTCTTCGCCCTCCCGGAGTCCGAGAAGAACAAAGCTCCGCACCCGCCTGAAGGTAGTTACCATCGCGGCTACAGCGGGATAGGACGTGAAAAAGTCGTTCAGATGGTGTTCGACTCGGACTCGATCGCCGAACGACGCAAGACGCCGGACGTGAAAGAATCATTTGAAATAGGCAACGAGAACGACACTAAAATGCGCAACATCTGGATCCCCGAAGAGTCGCTCCCTGGATTCCGCCGCTTTTTTGCTAAATTCTTCAACACTTGTTCAGATCTCGAGACGCTCATGCTGAGACTCATTGCTTTGGGCATGGGCCTCGGTGAGGACTTCTTCTTAGAGTATCATTCTGAACGAACGAACCAGTGCCGTCTACTGCATTACCCAGCCGTCGAGGAGGAACTGCTGCGAGCTGGCAAGGCCGAGCGGATTGCGGCGCATACAGATTTCGGCACTATGACGATTCTCTTCCAAGATGAGGTGGGCGGGTTGGAGGTGGAGGATATTCATGAGAAGAACAAGTTCAATCCCGCACCGTATATCCCCGGAACAGCGGTAGTCAATATCGGCGACTTGCTCATGCGCTGGAGTAATCATGAGTTGAAGTCGACAATGCATCGGGTGAGGGCACCGCCTTTGGTGGATGTTGAGGATGGGAGCACCGTGGAGAAGAAAAGGCGGATGACGAGACCAAGGTACTCCATTCCGTACTTTATTAGTCCCGATCGAGATAAGGTGATTGAATGTCTACCGAACTGTCACGGGGAAGGGAGGCCGAAGCTGTATGAGCCGATCACGAGTAGCGAGTATATTGCGATGAGGATGAACGCGACTTACTAGGGGCTTTTCATGATCTACGGTGACTGTGCTAAAATGATTACTTCCATAATGAATGTTGGATTCTTGTTATTATTGATCTCGGATTAATTATTTACTCTGTAAAATACAGGGCCAAGCATGCCAGTATCAGCACCCAGTACTGGAAGATGTTTCATGCTACCAGCTTAAGTAACCCATATGTTCAAGAAAATGATGTCTAATATTCAACTAGGTCAAAAGCAATCTATCCACCTGTACACCCAAGCTTCTGGAACCCGACTACTCGTCATCCCCAGTGAAAACCCTTATCGGCATCCAGCTATCCCCAACAACCTTCGCCCTCGTCTTGATGGCAAAAATCTCCCCAATCTCGTCTTCACTGAGCTCAAACCCTTCGAGATCTATGTTATTATCGATGCGTGCAGGCGTGACGCTTTTGGGAATAACGCTGACGCCGCGCTGGAGGTTCCATCTTAGTCTGTAGCACAAATCAGCATATCACAGTACCGCAGGAGATGGAACTGGGTCGAGTACAGTATCTGAGAAGGAGTCTTCTGCCTCGCTCTCGCAATTTTTAGCACAACCGGATCCTGCAGCAGATTCGTTCGCCCGTTGATGGGGGAATCACTGTGCCCACCGAGGCAGGAGTACGCAGTGCAGTGAATTCCTTTGGAGGTGCAGTAGGCGAGAAGCTTCGGTCTATCTTCTTCATCAGCTCTCAGAGAGATTCTGCCGGGGTCGGTATACGTACGAGGCATTATAGGGATGGAGCTAAAGCGGGATAGTCAGTTAGTTAGGTGTACCTCGCCTTCAGTTATGAGTACGTCGGGTGAACTGACCTCAATCTGGTTTACTGCAGGTATCACCTTGCAGGAAGGATCATTGAGAAGCTTCTCCAAGTGACTGATCTGGAAATTTGACACGCCGATGTTGCGAGCTTTTCCTGTATCCAGGAGCTTCTGCATTTCCTGCCTATATTCATCAATGAGCACCTAATAACCACCTGCATCCGTCATACCGAGTACGCGAATGCTTATGAAACACACCAAGTTTGCACAAAATCCCAATCCTCTAAATGTTTTGATCGATCTTCCGGATCCGTCGAACACGGAAAATGTACGAGATACAGATCCACATAGTCCAGCCCCAAGTCTCTCAACGAACTTTCCAGTCCTTCTCGGACTCGGTGATGCCAATGGTTATCGAGCTTAGTCGTCACCCAGATCTCCTCCCTTGGGATTCCGGAGTCGCGAATCCCCTGCCCGACCTCCTTTTCGTTACCGTAGTTCAGCGCCGTGTCGATGTGGCGGTAGCCATGTTGCAGGGCGTGTTTCACTGCGACATACGTGGCGTTGGCGCTGCTTTGCCAGGTCCCGAGGCCGATTGGGGGGATGGAGCCAGTACCGTGCAAGAGGGGGATTGGGCTTTTCATGGCGTTGGGGATATGAGTGATACTGTTGTAGAGTTGATGAGGGCTTACAATTGTTGTCCGTCTTAGTGTCTCCTAGGAATTTTTATGCTTGGGACGTCGCCTCACAATCTTCACCAGAAACTTACTAGACGGCTGTTTCTTCGGGAAATACCTTGACCCTTTGTCTACAGTGCCGTAACCCCGCACGGAAGTTTTGATGTCAAGCACTCTCCAACCTAACCCCAACCAGGAGACTGATCGGCCAACAGCCGTACAATGTTAGACACCACACCGGGACTAGCTGCGATATGGAGGTATGCCAGGAATGCCGCAAGAGCAATGGGGTAATTGCCCTCGAATAGCCCCATCGTCGATAGGCCTAGACGGTCAATGTACCTGCGTTCTCTCTCCAAAGCCACTCTATCAATCATGTCATCAATCCTAGTTCCAACTGCTACATGCGACTTGTATCCGTAAAACTATGATGAAGCCCGAACGGTACGAGCCGCTACGTGCTCCAGAATCAGCCCTCAGTATAGAATATGAGTCATTGTATGTGACTGATCCATGGCCCAGCCAGCCAAACTACGAAAATCAGGTGCCGGAATATGGGAGTCGTCATGAATGTGCCGGGGAACTCAGATCAAATGTCTGATACTTACTTTGGATTGCTAATATACTCTCGTCCCCTAACAGTGCATCTGCTGACGTAGAAAGACGTTGGGACTTCTCCCTCGTCCGCTAGCGCTCTCCAACCAGGCCAGGTACTCCCTGATACGAGATCGGCCAACTTGATCGCTCAACACCGACCCCAATCCCCAGCTCGCGGCGATCACAGGCGGGGGCCACTAGAAGCATTTCAATCTTGAAGAGTGCCACCAATCAGTCCAATAAGCCAGAGTTGTTGGACTTGTGCAACGATAAGCACACCCGCTCTAAAGACCCGCTTGCGTCCAAAGCTGCTCCCCGACAGAAACCACGTTCAGCTATAATTCTACATCATTTGATTTCTCAAGAGAGAGCTGTGGAGTGAATGAGAGAAATGGAGAATTTGTCGTGGCCCGACATCAAGCAGCGGCTCCAATGGTCCCTCCATGCATTTCCTGCCCCATTCTTGACCCCGAGTATGCCTGCTGACCTTCATCGTCAGCCCTGTCGACGAGGACGCCGACTACGAAAACACGACCTGGTGTAATCGAGACCTTATTCCTATTCCACCGGAGCGGAGGACGTACGGGGTCTGGTCCTACTTTGGTACGTACATGCCGTCCAAATTCGTTTGTTCGCTTTGTTCGAACACCTTTATTCAGTGACTGACTATGGCGGGAATGGGCAGGATACTGGACCGTCTCTGGTGCCTGCGTCTCAGCATGGTCGACAGGGAGCACGTTGCTGGCATTCGGGTTGAGCCCGCAGCAGGCGATAGGCGTGATTGTAGGTTCCCCCATCCACTGGCCAGCTAATCTGACAATTTCTCAAGATCCTCGGCTCCTTTCTCACGGGCTTACTTTCTGTTTTCTGCGGCTGGATGGGTGAGGTGCATCATATCGGTTTCACAGTGTCCAGCCGATCCTCCTGGGGAATGAGAGGGTCCTACTGTACGCCATCGAGAAGCCCTCATCTGAGGGGCCCCAAAACGCAGACACCTAACGAAAGCTACAGTCCCCGTCATCCTCCGCAGCTTTGTCGGATGCATGTGGTTCGGCATGCAAGCATTCTGGGGAGGCCAAGCGACGCGAGTTATGATTGGTGCTATTATACCTGGTTTGTCCATAGCTTTCATTTACCTTACTACTTCCATTGGAGTAAGGCCACTGCTTACTGAAAGAGGCAGGCTTCGCCCATATGAAGAACTACTTCTCCGCCAGCTCGCACCTGCAAACAAACGACTTCATTGGGCTGGTCATCTGGATGGCGGGTTTTATTCCCGCTGTCCTGATTAAACCCGAGAAACTGCAGATCCCGTTCTTCTGTTGCTTTGTCCTTTTTTGTGGAACCTGCTTTGGGTTGCTTATATGGTAAACCTAACCTCATCTTCCACAATCCTCTCACCTTGCGGGCTTAGAGGTGTGCTAATGAGGTCTGCGGGCAACAGGTCCGTCTCTCAAGCGCACGGCGCAGGCCAGCTCTTCCACGAGCCTGGGACCGCGCCCAATACCAGCTGGGCTTTTATGTTTGGAATCACCGCAATTCTCGGCTCCTGGGGCAGCGGGACACTCGGTCAGTCCGACTGGGTGCGGTACTCGAAGAGACGATATGCACCTACTTTATCTCAGCTGGTGGCGTGCCCGATGACAATCTCCATAACGGCAACGATCGGAATTATCGTTACAAGTGCGAGTAATCAGATACTGGGTGGAGAGATCCAGTGGAATCCCATTTACTTGCTGGCAGATGTGCAGGAATACTATGGAAGCAGTCCGCGTGTTAGGGCGGGAGTCTTCTTCGCCAGCCTCGGCTGTGTCGCGAGCCAGTTCTCGGTATGGCCCCCTCATTGGGAGTGTGCAGTGATGGAAAGTACTGATGAATAAATGTAGATTAGCGTAGTGCTCAACAGCGTCAGCACGGGGATGGACCTCGCCGGTCTGTGGCCGCGATACCTAAATATCGTGAGGGGCAGCTATATCATGGCCATTATTGGTATAGCTACTCAGTACGCTGCCTTTATTTTCCTCCAGCTGCTCCAAAACTAACACAACTATAGACCCTGGCAGCTCATCTCGACTGCGACTAAATTCCTGTCCGTACTGAGTGGCTTCGGCGTCTTTATGGCTCCGGCAACGTACGTCCTTCTTCTCCTGAATGAACCTTCCACAACCTGAGCTCATCTAATTATACGATATAACCAGAGGCCTAATGTTAGCGGACTACCATATCGTTCGACGACACCGCCTAGAGCTCTCAGATCTGTACATTGGATCACCATCCAGCATCTACTGGTTCAGTCATGGAGTGAACTGGCGCGCACTGGTTGCGTTTACCGCTGGGATGTGGCCGCTTATACGTACTTCTGCCCTTTAACTTTTCTATTATCTCTCCTATACCGGTAGTGCGGCTAACTCGTGTGAATATGTGCAACAGCCGGCCTCGCAGCAAACGTGAACGTGTGGACCGAAGACAAATGGACCGGGTGGCTGCGGCTGTATAACCTGACGTTTATCGTGGGGTTAGCAGTCAGCCTGCTGGTATTTTGGGTATTGAATGTGCTCTTCCCAGTGCTGGGGACGGACTTGGATGGACCTTTTGTGTTGCAGGGGGTGGATGGGGGTTGCGATGGATGTGAGAGAAGCTCTGGGTCTGCTATCGCATCTGAGGCTGGGAATGAAGAGTTGCCTGCGGCAACAAAAGGGAAGACAGTCAAAGAAAAGAGGGCAGAGGTTTCTATCGTTTAAAGACGCTTTGCCACGAATTATCTGACATAGATAATGAAGCTCAAGCTGCTTCATGAACGAGGCACCCAAAGTCCAGCAGACGCACATCAAAACACAAACATATGTATTGCACCATGGATACTGTTAACTCATGGCTGTTTATCAAGATGGACGTTTCTGATACCCCACGACCTGGCCTCTCAGGGACAGGGTATCACAAGCTGGGCAAAGATATCTTTCCCAGCATTCTCAACCCTCCATATAGATACGAAATCAATGGCGCGTCGGGCAAGACAACCAAGAAAAAGCGAAGGGAATCACTTGTAAATTCATACCTGGCAAAGTATATAATTGCAATATGCACAGTTGCTCAAATTAAGCCCAAGTAGTCTTCAATAAAGCTCCGCCGAATATCACCTATTAGTAATGGACCTTTCTTGTACATACGGCACGATTAGATAGGAAGATCCATCTAAATACGTCCCTTAACAGCCTTAAAGCCAGAGAATATTCAGAATAGCTTCGCTACCGCTGGATTAGTTCCTTTGCAGCCAGAATATGTGCTCTTATAGCTAAATATACTGAATATATATCTGATATGGAAATATTATGTGACACTCATCCCGAGCACCGGCGCGCGGGATGAGACCGCTGGCTGATCAGGCCACACCATAGTGGCCTGACCAATATCTCCAACTCCCGGAGATCTGACCTTCAATGTAATCGAGAACGATAAATAGAGGACCTATCGTCAAAGGAGATAGACAATCAATCGTCCTATGGCATCCGATCCTTAGTAGGCTACGTTCGTGTAGTCGATACAATTTTCTTCTGCCCTTTCCCCTTTGAGCGTATCCACAACAATATCTAAAGACCCCTATACCACCCCCGAGCCAATCAACTATATCTATACTAAAATTACCTTATAATCTCACGCAATAATCTCAGGCAGTTAGACAAGCAAGTATCTACAATTACAAAATTATTATAATAATATACAAAAAGCCCTCCTAGCCCAACAAAGACAGCATTAAATCAGCTTGTAAAAGGGTTTGAAATAGCCCTTAATAGAGCTACTATTCTTGCAAAGGAAAACCAGGATTTACAGGCTATATATAAGAAAAAGCTTCAAAAAAGGAAACAATCTAAAGCACAGATTACTTCTGAAGAGGGCCTTTTAATTAAAGAAGGCCATGCAATTATACAAAGCAGGAATCAGGTAAAAGAAGCTATACAGACTAGATCTATACTTGATATACCAGATATATTGCAGGGCTGTATACAAGCGCCCCCATGCTATAGTAACTATTATATTATTGGACATAAGAAATTACAGTATCCAAATCATGGTCATGTTTAGTTTTTATATACAAATACATGTTTTGGTGGCTTTAAATGCCTTTGATTTTCCAACTGTGGTTAAATTCGGGTGGAGATGCATCACTTGCTTGTGTGCGTCGCTCGCTTGTGGATTACGTTATGCATAAACAGAGAAATACATGACTCCCGCCATGATACCATAACCAATAATAGTCCTTGCACTCTCCCACAGACCAACGCATAAGAGCGAATTAGATAAAGAAAAATCCAATCATCCTCACTCGGCCTATCAGGGTGTCTAGCCACGGGTAAGCTGATAATGGCAGTGCGAGCAGTCGAGCGGCCAATACCTATCATTCATGAATCGGCGCCAGCGAACGTCAACCTGTCTATGCAGAGCTGGGTATCCGTACTCGAACACAATAGGTGTCCCAGTTTCAAGAATGAGGGACTGGAGGTTCGGCAGATGATCCAGCCAGCGATCGATCTCTTTCCTGACCTCTTCCTGAATGCGCTCAGATGAATCATACAGGGTCGTCCAGAGAACGAGCTCCTGAAGGCTACGCGGGAGGAAGCACTCTGGGAGTGGGAGTCGATAGAGCATGCGGCTGTAAAGCTCTTCGACTCGGACAGTGAATCTTTGGAGTTTGGAAAATGCGCGCATGTCCAGCGGTTCGGAATAACGATCTTGGAAGGGCCAGAAGTTGATGTCGAGCGCCTCCAGAGTCACTTTATGCTGACTGAGTGCCGCGATATAAGATTTGGTGTCACTCCTGGGTTCATTGTTGTCGTTGGGACTCTCACGGACGCCACCTTTACAGATGAAGCTCCGGAGGCCCTTTGGTATAGCGAGGACTCGGGCCAGTGTCTCCGCACTGAAGTCGCAGCACAGAAGGGTCAAATCATCAAGAGCAGTACTACGGGTGAAAGCGACGGGGAAGCCACAGCAGGAAATATGGGCCCCGAGAATAGACAGTTTCTTGAGGGTCGGGTGGCTCATGAAGGCGTCAATATCACAGCACCATGGCTCGTTATCGGTCAGGTTGAGTTCCACTAAACTCCACAAGTCAGCTGGCATCCCCAAAGACCAGTCATTACATACATGTCCTGAGATGGGCCAAGGCTCCTTCTTTAAGGGCCGCCACGAAATGGCGCCGAAAGACATGCCATTTGTGGACTCGAAATGGTTGGCTGTCTAGGGCCTTCCCACCCCCTTTGACCGTGAGATTCTCAAGCCCGGTTAAAGACTTCATTGCCTGTGTAAGAACAGTAAAGCACGGCCCGTCGCCGTGATAGTGTATTGTTAGTGACCTTACGGCAGATGCTATGCCCGGGAGCCGACCAAGCATCGCTCTGTAGGCCAACCCCTGGGGGTTCCGGATCACCACGTTCCGGCTGAGACGGGGCATTACAATCGTGTGGAAGCACCGTTTCGTCTGAGATAGACGTGAAAGCGAGGCCTTGTCAGATTCGATGTGGTCGATAACCGCGGCGATCAGCTCGCTGGGTAGGTCCTGCAGACTCGGCATGGCAGTGTTTGACTGAGGGAACTCAAGCCCGATACAAGGTCTGGCAGGTAAAAAAGTGGGATCAAAGAGGAGGAAACCGAATTTGAACTTATTGAGTCTCCTTTATAACTGCTTTTCGGAGACCAATAGGGTGTCGAGGGCGTAGTGAAGCTGGCATTCACTACATCAAAGGGCTGGGTATGACTGTCAGGGGACCAGAGTTGACCGCGCTAAGGTTATGGCTGCCTCTGGCGACCCCAAGAGATTACGAACTAAATTAAAGGTACTGCCCTACGTATGACACAAGGCTTCTATGCTCCTTGAATTGCTTTGGTCTAAGGTGTACATTCCTAAATCGCTCCTTACGTGGAGGGGCAACGAGGGACAAGGAAGCTACGGCCACAGAGTTTGGGGGTGACTTCACGCTTGAACTCTTTTCTCTACGTCTCACTGCTCTACCTCACTCCTAAAGCGCTATCTTCCTCCCTAAGGATCTTTATAATCTCTCCTAGGAGCTGTATTATTTTTTACTACCTAAGAGCCACCCCCTGCCACCTAAGATCACGTCACGCCGCCCTACCCATGCCTCTTCCTCCAATCACTATCGGCTCCTGGGGTAGGAACTCTGCTATATGCATTGCTGAGTGCTAACAAACAGGTATAGACGACCTCGATTCCGCCTCCAACATCCTCGGCCGCGTTTTCGATCGAGACCCTGTGCTCCGGTTTATGCTCTGTAATCTTTCCGACGATCAGTACGACGCGTACCTGCAAGCGTACTGGCGCGGCCTCTGCCGAACCGCTCTTCTCAACGGCGCAATCATCCTAGAAGCTGACGGGTGGAAATCAGTCGCAGTCATACTCCCACCTGGCAGAAATGTCGACAGCCCATGGACAATCATTCCCGCTGCGTTTGGATTCTCTGGGGTGCTTTGGCGCATTGGTATTTCTGGGTGTATTGTGAGTATGGCAGCTGCGATGAGGACACGTTCTGACAGATAATAGCGTATGCTGGGTGATTATAGCCGGTCCGTCAACGCGGCGAAGAAGAGAGTACTTGGGAATCGGCAGCACTACTACGTCTTTGCGATTGGGACCGAGTACGAGCATCAAGGGAAGGGTACGCATCCCTACCCCAAAGACCTAAAGCCTAATATATTGGCAGATTGGAAAACTGTCTGACTAGTGCAGGGCTGGCGAGGGCTCTGATAGAGTCCCAAAAAGAAACGGCGTGGTGCACCGAGGTCCCGATATGGCTGGAGGCGACGACAGAGTACTCGCGCGATCTCTACCTGTCTCTCGGATTCCAAGAGGTTGAGCAGATAACGATCGGCCAAGGAAAAGTCAACCGGGATGGATTCATGCAGAAAGACGGGGAAGGGGTAACGCTGTGGGCGATGGTCTGGTGGCCGCAGTCTTCTCAGCGGGACGTCGCTATGGTTGTCTAAAATGGATGCGCTACTCTGATTCCTTACAGTAGAAATGTTTATTTTTAACTTGCTAGTGCTAATTATTATTAGTGGACCATTCTCTCTTCAATTTTGCATGACTGGGGAGTCACCATCATCGCTCATCCTCTAGGATATCTCATCGTAGGCCCCGCCCACTTGTGACGCCCTCGAGCCACCCAGTCAACGCAAGAGCAGAGCATAATAAATCCCAGCACAGGACCGGAGAAGTTCATGTTCTCCGGCGTGACCGGCAACGTTGGTGGAAAAGGCAGAAAGACGGCAAAATAGGTAGCAAACAGAATGGCAATCAAGTTCAGGGGAAGCCCCCATCGTCCCAGGCTATATGCCCCTGACGGCACATCACCATTCAGCCTGCCCCAGACCAGGAAGGACAACGGGAATAGATAGGAGATATATAGCCCGAGCGCACTCAGACTCATAATGGCATTAAACGCCGCCGTGGACCCCATCTGCATGAAGGATAGCGCGAGGATCCAGCCAGTGACCAAGCCCAACGCCCGCAACGGGATTTTCAGCCGCCTATCGACCTTGACAAAGAAGTCAGAGAAGGGCAGCCCGTTATCTCTCGCAAACGCCCACATCAGCCTCGTCACCGAGGCGAGGCCGTTGAAGAACGCGATCCACCCTGATGACATGCCTGTGGCTATGAGCATGAAAGTCGCGGCTTTGGAGCCAGTCACTCGATACGTGATTTCGATAATTGGATATCCCGTTGATGTCAACAATGCTGAAGCGTAGGCTTCTGGACTCGGGCCCATGAAGTAGAGGATCGCGATGGCATAGCCGAAGGCCATAATCCCGTTTAACAGGGTTCCCCAAACCATCGATCGAGGAATTGTCAGGCGCGCATTGTGCACTTCCTCGGACATGTGAATAATGCCATCGACCCCTGCACATGATATCAACACTTGGTTTTTTCATAGAAGTATAGAATTAAGGGTATTAGGAGACACCTACCACTTAGAGGCGTGATTACGCCCAAAAGGCCCACCGAAAAGACAACGCCTGCGTTCTTCCACCCACTGAACCCACTCAAAAAGGTATCCCAGACAAAGCTATTCGCGTCTTCAGTGCTATTGTCGCTTTCATTCGAACTCACCGCCGAACGACCCAGGACACCGATGATCATCGGGAGGTAGACGATGTGAATGATGCCGGCCACGGTTTCAATGACGCCGAGGCACCGCCGCGCAAAGATGTTCACTACGATAGGGGGTATGGAAACGGTCCACATCAGTAATGTGCTGCGCCAGCCGTGAATGGTGTATGTGGGATGGGCGAGTTTGATCATCGCTTCAATCTGATTGCCGATTAAGAAGGGCGCTATGGAGACGAGGGAGGACCAAGAGAAGACCTGCCAGCACGATCAGCTGTTATCGATTATATGGACGCCAGAAGAGGGGAGAGAGGTAAAGGGTTACGGTTATCCATCCTGGTAGCTCGTGTTAATCTCTGAATAAATCACAGAAGGCTGGCACAGTCGTACCTTGGAAGAAACTGAAGAATCTTGGATGCCACGGTGCAAGGACATATGTCCAATGATACTGCGCGCCTGCGGTAGGATGCACAGAGGCAAGTTCCGCCAGACTCATCGCAATCGCCATATTACCCACAATACTGACGAGGAGACCGTAGACGATTGCCGCGGGACCGCCATTGTAGAGACCGGCCAGGAGCCCGCCGCCGACTGTCTCCCAGGACGCAAGGAGGGTGAGCGAGAAGAAAAGAGATGGCAGGAAGGAGAGGTATCTCTGTGGATAGCACTGTCAGACGCCTGTACAAGGAGAATTGGGGTGAGAGGATTCGGCGCAAGTGGCGGCGTACGTCTAAGCGCTGCTTCTCCCGATAGGAAATGTGAGCATCTCCAGAACTGTCATCTTCTGGGGCAAGCGTCCTCCCTGAGTCATCAGCACTGTCTCCTCCCCGTTGCGTCTCCATCGCGTCCGGATCTCTTTGCGTCACTTCGCGGGTGCTCTCTGTCTTTCTCTCAGTTCCGGCTCCGGCTACAGATGTAAAAGGCATCCTGGACGGCAACGATGGGCAAGTTGGCACTCTCTCGAGGAACCACAGGCAAGAAAGCCGATACCTGGCCCTTCTTACTCATATACCCGGACGGTATCCTCTATGCACAGTATTACACTGTACTTCATAGCACCGGACCGGGTCATTTTCTCTTGAGTGACGCTCAGCCCTCGGATGATTTTCTGTTGCAAGCTGGACGTGGTCTAGATCGCTCTGAGATAGGATTCGCTGAATTGGATGGTTTCCTGTAGCAGTTTGCAATTGATTTAAACTTTAAAGGAAAATCAATGGTTCTCATCGCAGTGTAACAGGGTTATATGAATAGGTATATAGGTGTACACTCTCAAACAAGCATCTTATTACCATCTTACTCCACTCCAAACTTTTGGATGCACTGGCCCTTTCCATTTCCGATGTGACAGGGTGAGAGCAGTCCCGTCTGATGTCGCAGCCATTAGTCATTGCCCTAACTTAGTTTCTATCACATGGAAGCATTGACTGTTTCTCCGGGTTGGTCTCGCTCTTCCGGGTGCATGGCTTCACTCCAGAACCTCATTGCTGGCCAAGGATATACAGTATGGTGTTGTGAGAGCCTGTGAGTGCACGTGGAACACCAGTGCAAATCGCAGTGAGTGGAACATATCCTGCTCATGCCGCTAAAGCGTTTACAAGATTCAACCACTGCCCTAGTAGCTTTTCCTTGAACTTAATGTGGCGTTGCGGATGGCAGGTTATATGCGGTGGCTACATTTGCAATGATAGGCAGATGTAGATATATATGTTTGTAATGCAGATATGGTACTGGTAGGTTATGCTATAGAAGGACCTACTATCCTTCCTTCCAGAACTACTCCTGGTGAGATTCAAATACTACGTTTTAGGAGCTTCGCTGGATATCCATACATTAGAGGTCATGTCTCGTTTGCTTTCAGTTGTAACCCTGGCCGTTGGCGAGCTCGGCTAGGTAGTGACGCGGACAGCACAAAAGTCAAATACAGCAACAAAGGCTACGCTCTAAGATCATTTCCATTTCATCACGTTCAGCATGACGCCCAGCGTGATCTTAGTCCCATCCCATGCCGGCCCTGGGAAGCATAATGGGTGCAGATGCTTCCGACCGCGTTTCGCGTTTGTGTGTGCCTCGATATGTCGCCCACGGCCCCTGTAGTCGTTATTACCAGGGCAATTGAACAGCTCATTCTGAATGTCGTATCTGATATCTGTCTAAGCAGTCTCACTTCTGACCATCGTTCTCATGAATCTTCCACAAAGCGTCCGCATCTGCGCATTATTAGCACCGGCTGAGGCAAAGTCTGAAGCAGACTTGGATACCAGGACATACCGGGATGTTTCTCTGTAGCCTCAATGTCTGTCCTCTTCTCCCTCTTCACCTTGGTATTTACTCCAAACGCCCGATCTCGCTCCTTAACCAACTCATCCAGGCCTCCCGGCACAGCATTCTTCACCTTCTCCTCATCTGTAAAGCTCAACATGAGCTTCGGCTCGCCCAGCGGAACTGGATCGCCACGGTCAACCTGCCAAAGGTGATACGTCTTGCCGTAAAGCGGGATGATGTCGCGCATTTCGCTCGTCTCGGCAGCTTCCCACGCTGCGTTTGGTAAACCGGCCGGCGTCGGCATGATCAGCATACCTGATTTCACTTCGTAGGTGTGCGTGTGCCAGAGCTTTCGCTCTTCAGAAGGTAAAGTGTCGAAGATGCGCGGGGAGACCATGTATTCGACCCCGATTAGCCGGGCACCCTTGTTCGGGCTGTCATAAATGAGGCATTGGCGGATATCTGCGCAGCACAACACCTTATTCAAAAACCGATCAAGGGTTAGATGAAGCCGGGAGACGTACCCTCTGTCAAATGCGTGCAGTAATGGTTCGCGTCGACACAGCGCGTGGGGTCGTCAGCGTAGACGTGAAAGGCGTGCAAATGCGCGCAGATCTGGTTGACTGGTGTGAAGTTCTGCGTTGCAGCGGCAGCGGTCTCTAGGACGTGGGATTTTGTGGAGAGGGGCGCCTCGGTCGGGTTGTTTGGATCGGGCATGGCGAATGACTTTGGATTCCTGAGGACTGGAGGACCTCTCTCGAGATGATATTGGGTGGGTGAATAGTTGTTAGGGCTGATGCGGGTGCGATGGTTTTATGAGGGAGTTGGACGCGACAAGAGCTGGCACTCAAAAACTTGCAATACTGACGTAAAAAAGGTGCACGAATCTAAAATCTTTTTATCCTTGATATACTCGAATTGTTCTCTTGCAGCACGAATATAATGTTAAAGACCTGGTGGGTGGACAGCGATGTTGGCCTGTGACGTCACTATTGACATCGCGATGATTTCATGCACCAGCCTGGCGTATATAGAGAGCACCTCCAACTCTAGGAACAATCATTCTTACACGAACCAAGAACATTACAAGACTTATTCTAACACACCATAAGCCTGGATTCAACCGCCGCATACAATGGACTCCTCTGAAGCCAACCGCATGGCTACCCGCGCCCAGCAGGACCTCAACACCTACCAGGCAAAGCAGGGTCTCGGCCGCAAAAGCGATTCGAGTACGTTCCCATCACTACAATTGCTCAATTAGAAATTCACAGGGGTACTAATGTCCATAGCCCTTGAATCTGGCGTCGACGAGCTCGTCAATCGCAGATTCGACCAGCCCACCGACGTCCGATATGGCCGAGAAGCAGTCCCGACTGCTTCAAACCGCAAGCCTATCCCCGAGGAAGAGGGGGGCATTCGTGATGACCGGGGACGCCTTGCGCCGGCGCAGGGCTTTGAAGGGAAGGGCGGACCGGAGGATAAGGTGGACCTGGAATAGATGATGCTGATTATCCCGGGGGAAGGGAACAATACTTTATATGTATTATAGCATGATTGATGCATGAACCGAATATGAAACATTGCATGATGACACAATATTCCGCAGGTTGTCCAACATAGACAAGGGTAGACAGGCGCAGGGACTATCCATTTTACGCGTGTCATGTATGTAGTTTGCGCTGTAGAAGGCGGCCAAGCTAAAGCACGAGGCAGGGTAATTGAAGCACGGAGCAGGGTTATACTCTATCGTCGAAGAGCTTTACATCCATATCCATAGCCCAGTTCCTGCCTGACCTATCGAATCCGACTAACCATAACCATTCTATCTATCCACTTCGACGGGGACAGCCTCAGATACGTATTCTCCCCTCAATGCCCCTTCCAACTTCTCCAGATTCTCCCGCGGAACATCGCCCAGGGGCTGTTCCCAAACAGCTTGCCACCACCCCTTGGCCTGGATGGTATACTTCTTTCCCTGCTCAAGAGGAACGAGCGGGATCTTTACCTCCGCGTCGATCTTCCCGCCAGGCGGAATCTCAACAAAATCCTCCACTGGTGGAGGAAGTTGTCGAGCGAACTTGACCGTGGTGATTTCGACCACTTTATCGTTCTCTGTATCAAGGATCTCGAAAATTCCGAGGACGTTGGCGCGCCCGTCGAGCGGGGAGCCCCATTTCAGGACGGTGGCGGGGGATTCGCCCTTACTCTGGACAGAGACCTGGATCGTGAGGGGGATGGGCGGGGTGAATGTTGCAGGAACAGAGGGAGGCTGTAGTCGGACTTCAAGATTTGGAGTTGGCGTAGACATGATAGTAGAGAAAGACAGCACGTAAAAGACTGATGCGGCGAGGAGGAATGCGAAGACGCGGCAGAGCATGTCGACCTCCCAGTTGGCGGTCGGTTAGGCAGACTGCGTTGCAACTCGCTTATCTCTAGCATTCACAAACCCCGCCAGATGTTTCAGGGTTTAATTAGTCGGCTATTGGCTTTAATTTATGTGATCGGCGTCATCGCCGTGGTTGGTATGGTCGAGGCATGACTAGTCGGCGACCATCGGAAACCTCCGACAGCCCTGACTGATCTGTCTCTTCACACCCAGCTATTCAGGCTGTCGAGACTAGACTGACTCTGGACACATCCGCGAAGATCTGCAGTGTCGACGGTCCTGAGAGGTCCAATGTCAGGGTCTGGCAAATCACAAGACCACTGCGGGGGATTCGCTGGCGCTAAAAAGGCGTTCGAGCGTCTTGGGTTGCATTCATATATCAGCCTAGGCGCCACTTGCTGACCCTTTGATTAATCTCGGGGTAAGTACAGGTAAGCATTGTGGCGGCTTACTTGTGAGCGTCTGTTGATGGATAGGACATGATCGTTGATGGCCAGAACTCTGAACATTTCTATCATTGAACGTTCTGACGAACTTTACGAGCTTGAACGGTTGCTGTTCAAAGTGCCTACCTCAAGTGCAGCTATACAACGATGTCTCTAGGCCCTGTGATGCTCAATGCCTCAATTGCCTCCGACAGCAGAGTTCGACGGGTGATAAGAACAAACCTTCTTCCGGGCCAATGCTACTCGCCCTCTGCAGACGGTGTTCTAGTGCGTTCTTGGTGCGGTATCAGTCTCGGGGCATATCACTATCATCTATATCTCCTGGCCTATCGGAAGCTCACGCTGCTTCTGTTCTTCAAGCGATATACGCTTGGGAACGCCCCGTGCACAACTTGTCCAGGGGTGTTTTAATCCCCCATTACATTTGGCCCTGCTGGAAGGGTTGCAATGAATCTAGGCAGTTCAAGCCGGGCCCGGCCAATTGCCCTATTTGGTGAATCTATTGCGTCTTGGTCTGGATTTGCTACTGGACGGGACATCGAATAGCTTCAATATATTTTCACAACAAGAAAGAACTTGGCAATGCAAGACGACGGCAGGATACCACCTTCTGTTTTGGTGTCACCGAGGCTTCACGCCCAGCCGAGTCTCTTCAGTGTCCTTGGCTATGGCTCAAACGCAGCATTGGCCGCGGGTGTAGATATGAGTATGCGATATGCTCTCTTAGAGCCAGTGTGGGGGATGGGGAGGAGAAAGTATAAAGACGCTGTTGATCCCATCGATTGTTGTTGTTCCCATAAGCAGCAACGATCAGCTACGATCAGCTACTCTATTGAAGCAGTCAACCAGTCAAGTCAATCAGCTCCTCAGATCTTTACCCATCATGAAGTTCATTGCCCCCATTGCCCTCCTGGGTATGTTCCAGGCTGCTAGTGCCTCGCCTGTCGATATCAAGACCAGCACTGCCGGCCTACAGGTCACCCTCTCCCAGATCAACAACACCCGCATCAAGGCCGTTGTGCAGAACACTGGGAGCGAGGAAGTGACCTTCATGCACATGAACTTCTTCAAGGATGCTTCTCCCGTGAAGAAGGTCTCCATCTTCCGCAACAGTAGGCATCCCATTCCCTCTGACCATTCATTCCCTTTCGTTCAACCCGCATACTAACGGATCGTAGACGACGAGGTTGAATTCCAAGGCATCAAGTACCGCGTGCAGACCGACGGTCTCTCTGATGAGGTCCTGACTTCTCTCGCCCCAGGCGCCAGCTTTGAGGATGAGTTTGACATTGCCGCCACCTCTGACCTGTCCTCTGGCGGCCCCGTCACTATCCGCTCCAAGGGCATTGTCCCCCTGGTCACCGACAAGTCCGTGACTGGCTCGCTGCCCTACACCTCCAACGAACTAACCATCGATGTTGACGGTGCTGAAGCCGCCAAGATCGAGACTGTCGGGGCTCAGCTCTCCAAGCTCTCCAAGCGCACCAGGGTATCCTCCTGCTCGGGCACTCGTGCCACCGCGCTCCAGACAGCCCTTCGAAACGCTGCTTCTCTCGCTACCCGTGCTGCCAGTGCGGCCAGTCAGGGCGGCTCAACCTTCACGACTTTCTTCAAGAGTGACTCTTCCTCTACCCGGAACGCCGTCGCTGCTCGCCTCCGCGCCGTTGCTTCCGAGGCCTCCACTACCTCTAGCGGTTCAACTACCTACTACTGCACTGATGTGTACGGGTACTGCAGCAGCAATGTCCTTGCTTACACGCTGCCTGCTTACAACATTATCGCCAACTGCGATATCTACTACTCCTACCTCCCTGCTCTTACTGGCACTTGCTACGCGCAGGACCAGGCAACTACCACTCTGCATGAATTCACTCACGCCCCTGGCGTGTACTCCCCCGGTACAGATGACTTGGGCTACGGGTACAATGCTGCTACGTCCCTGAGCGCGAGCCAGGCCCTTAACAACGCGGACTCGTATGCCCTCTATGCTAATGGTATGTTGCGACTCCTGTTATAGCCCTTCAGCTTCATGATGCTAATATTTACATAGCTGTTTACCTCGGATGCTAGATTATCACTGGCGTCAGCCGAATGCTAGCTGGACTGAGGGATTGCTGACTTGAGACGAAGAACTGGCGATACTGATGATGCAACGCGACGTGATTTCATGCTATAGCTCGCAGTTCATACGAGAGATGGTCATTTTCTCTTCATATAGTTGTACATAGCAGCTGAGAAAATAGCATTTATTTCTTGATTTTCGGAAAATCGTATTACGACAGTACTGACACCGACGCACCTCCATCAAGCGGACCACCTCTGATGGCCATTGCAGTGAGTATCGTTTACAAGAAAAACCTAATATCAGGCTATGTGCCGAAATCTCAAGCATGTAATGCTCTTACAATGGCCGCTGCTCAAGGTGCCTGGTGGAAATAAGCAGATGAGAAGTCGACATTTCATTGCAGAAGACCTGGATTAAATCTGTCAAGTTCTTGCTCTGGCCTACAGAGACATGTGCTGTGGAGTGAGTAGGTACTCTTTACGCGGACACTGGCGAAAGAAATCCAAATGCCCATGCATTAACCCATATGCACCGGTAGCCACTACATAAGAGTTAATATGCGCAGTCGCTCGTTCAAAAGAGACCATCGAATGGCAGCCTCTGGCTGTGATAAAAAGAAGATGAATGATGCTTTTAGATTCTGCACATCTGGGTTCCACATTTGATATTAATCTGGGAGAAGACGGGTTTGCTAAAGGGAACTGTGAGTTGTGCACGTACGATTAAGCGACACTGAAGGAAAACAATGAAGCCCCTGGAAACCCATCCAGACTAAGATCGAGGCAGAACTGAGTGTTTGAACAGGATAATAAGACGGATATACCTATATACGCAAACTTCAATCTGGAAAGCCATGCTCTAAGCATGTACTATCAAATAATCAATGGAGAACTCCAACGGAAACCCCAGGCTCCATTAGAACACTACAACCTACATTTCACCCTTAAGCATACCCGAATAAAAGATAGGCCTGCGAAAATGGAAATCAAAGAGATACGAATCCCCCACCTGGCTCCCATCCATCCCAGGAGCATACCACAGGACCAAAACGTCCTTGCCAATCAACCGCAGCACCGCCCTCCAAGGCTGGTACTTAACAGCAAAATACCTGCGCTCTTTGTCTCGCCTCACAACTCTGGGTAGCGAGATCGCCGCCTTATGATCATCCACCAGCCACCGGTCAACGCGGAGATCCGGGTCCAGCTGTGCTCCACCCCGGATGGTAACCCTAAAGTCAACGGGCAGCGAGACCTGCATCGGTACAATTGCCGGGAGGTGGTGTTCCTTTGCGTTCGCACCGAAGAACAAGTGCCGGTAGGGGTCGATGCTAGGATTATCGCCGGCGAGCTTGCGGTGGTATTCGGCGTTGCCAGCGAAAATTTCTGTCCGAAGTTTCGTGAGAGTCGCTTGATTGTCTAGGGCAAAGAATTCCATTTTCCAACCAGAGTACTCTTCGGTGCTGTCCTTTACTGTGGAAATGATAGCAAACTCATTTTCCTTCTCCCAGGATGGGAATACCTGGCTATAACTTCCCCAGAGGATCAAGTCGCGGTAGACGTGCGTGATTGCGCCCGTTTCTGGGTTGATCACTTGCAACCCCTGAATCTTGTAGAGCTTGTAGAGTCTTCCGTCTCGAGGATGCTCAACCTGGGTGTGGATAACTTGCCCTCGACCCGCAGCATCTGGGTCTGCAGGCGCAAAAGCGACAATCGCATCCTGACCGTTGGGCGTCTTTCTCACAGCGTGGCACCCTATGTCCAGTCGAGCCAGAGCATCGTTGGTAAGCGGTGCAATGGCCAGCGTATTCCCTGTCTCGAGATCCATCGTCGTAAGCGTGTGATCCCACTCATCTAGAGAGTACACCTTGCTCTCCGTTAAGGCAACAACAGTACTTGTGCACTGCTGCAGAATTGGATTGAGCCGGATTCCTGTGTGGCTCCACGCTATGTTCCCATTATCCGCGTGAATGCAGATATCAACAAAGCACCGCTCGCGCTCATCGTATCCCCGGACCAGGATATAACCACCAGGGCTCACCCAGAAATAGGGTTTATTGTCACACCACCCACGTGTGTTGACGCGGTTGATCGGGTACAATGACCCGTTGGACTGGAAACCAAGATGCTGAGAGCATATCATCGGTCCTTCAGCCCAGGCAACATACTGGCCGGCCGAGACAACCCAGTCAACATTCTCGAGGCTGCGTCCAGAGGAGGCGTTACCGGCGGCAATCTTCTGGAGGGATACATAGCGTTTTGCTGTAGCGATTAACATTAGCCTCATCTCTCAAAAAGACAGGATAGCTGAAGATGAAGGATACCCACCAGCCTGCTTAATTATCTTATACTTTCGTGCTGTCTCATTAGCGCCCCCAATGTCCTTGTGGTTGGTTTTCTCGCTTTTGCTCCCATTCAGACAACTGCTCCCACTCGCACTCTCGGTCCGGATCTTGACTGCAATTCGATTTCCATTGTCACTCCAGAAACTGTTGAAGTCCATCATATCCTCACCCATATCCTCATACCTGTTCACTTCATTGAACTCCACTTTTACCCTCGGGCTCGTTACCACATCTTCCTCCTTGATCTCCCACTTAACTTTCCCTGCATCACTACCCCGCCCACTCCAGAGCAGCTTGTTCTTCTCCTCATCAGTCAAAACCCCCATTACACCGACCAAACCCCTATGTCCGTGTCCTTGCGTACGATCGCGCTTGTCAAGGTTTTCGCGCATTGTTGTCATGCACTGATCGACGACCCACCACGCCACGATATCCCGCCAGCGAGTCGTCACCATCTCGGCGCAGCCAAAATCCCGGACATCGTCAAGGTGACTGAGTATGCGGCCAGCAAGCGTGTCGCTGAGGTATTTGAATGGGTCATTTCGAATGGAAGCGTTGCGGCGGCGGATTTTGTAGGCTTGGGAGGCGCGGGTCTCCTCGACCTCATACCAAGGTTTTGTCGGGGCTTTGCGTTTCACGGGGGGCATTTTCGCTGTTTAACTCTCCAATTTTCCCTATTTAAAATTTTTCTCTGCGTCTTGCGGTTAGTAGTGCAAGCGAGATCACATAGATTGATCGGATAAGTTGGCTTTGATAAGTATTTGACAGTAGACTCTGACGAGTGCTCGATTGCCACCAATGTGAATGATCTTGTCGATGGTTTGGTTCAGTTACATATCGTCTATATATCATGAATGTCTTTACAACTGTGTGTATGATAGCCTTTGTACATGGAACGGTGTTGAAATAAAGCATTGGCTCGACAAAGTGCAGACACAAAGCCGCGAGTGTACCAACCACGCCCGAAATAGTGTACGGTTTAGAAGAGTACACTATGAAGCGAGAAAATCGCTTGTTACTCTCCTAGCACCATGCCTAGAAATGCTGCTCTGTATTCCAGGCTAGCTCATGATCACGGTACGCTGGACCGTGACACGGGATACGTTTCCAAAGAAGCAGACTGTTTATTGCAGCAAGTACATAATTCCAGAATAGGCGTGGTAAGCAATGGCTCTGGAAATATCAAGAGAAAATGGACTAATATCTGCAGACACAAAGTAGACCGATTATATTCCTGGCCCAAGGTCTGGGAGGCATTTTAGTAAAACAGGTATACAGAGAATCCGAGCAGTATTTGCCAATACTGACAGTACCACAGGCTTTGATTAATGCACAATCAATAGAACAGTATCCCGATATCAGATCTGCAACGTGGGTGCTTCAAATCAAGCATGACGTATCCTAATTCACAAGTACATCAGGTTTGGTGTTGTCTTCTTTGGCACACCACACCAACAAAAACAGCAACGCCTTTCAAGAATTTTACAGGGCTTGACGCTCCCTTTTCTTCCTCGCGGGGGGATGGCAAAAGCCCCTTATTACACAAATATCATAGTCAGGATAAACCAGGCATTTCAAAAACAAGTTGAGAGTTATCTATATATCTCATTCTATAGTGAGATTGACCAGGTTAGAAAATAACCCCAGAAACTAGTGCCGCTGCGTACTGACTTGTTTTATAAGACAGTCCCATTCAATTAACTGTCATGAACATAGCTAGCCAAGAGATGCAGGTCCGTCTGACCTCTCTCCAAGAGACCCTATGTTGCCTTCCTGTTGGATCTGTTGTTATGAAAAGGTCCCTCAAGCCTTGTCGCATCTGTGTTCCCTAGCAGTTGAGAATTATACCTGACCGTATCTTGTTGAAGGTTTAAGGATCAAGGATTAATTCATCTATATACAGTACAGCTTTGCAAGTCGCATTTACTTAAATAGAAGAAAAGCAATCGTGTGTCTTCGTTAGGAAATATATTTAAGGTTATTAACGCCCGCAAAGGCTATTGTAATTCGTATGTATTTCTATTTTGACATGAGAGCTATTCCTGCAGCTTGAGCCTTGAACAGCCTAGCAAGCGAGGACATTGCTTAATACTCTACCATAGACTATGTGTCGAGAAATTGTGGCTGATTAGCACTGAGGTTCTGAATGTACAAGGGCATATCATTCTTTTTGAAGGGCATTCGGGTTATGAAATGGCGTTTCTGGTATACAGTATAGTCCTGTCGAAACGTGAAACCTTCGGTTTCGGAGATATCCTGGCGTAGAAAAGAAAAACTATAAGAACCAAAAAATACTAAAATCCTATTCCGAAATAAGCCACAAACAACGGTAATAGACCTAACACCCCACGTGCAATGAGTTGTTAGTCTCCACGACTGACAAGGGGAAAATTAGTCTCAGTAAGTTAATTAGCTTAAATCCACGATAGTCAGAATATACTGCAGGTAGTCGTGGCTGATGGTGGTGGGTAGATAAGTTATTTAAGGGACTCATGATGCCGCCAAATCCATTGAGGTATTCTGACTACAAAGACTTCCCGCATTTCTTTAGCATTTTCATTCGTGATTCCCAGGTTCTGTGAGTCTTTGGCAACCATGGGTAGGGGTGTTCAAGATGATGAGAATGGCTACAACAACTGTCCTCTTGTTGATGAGATGGACACCCTGAGTCTTTTTGAGCCTGCTCAAAGGCCAACTCATCCTTCCTCGTCTTCTACCACAAATATCCCCGATGAGGTCCTCACGCGTCAAAGTTTCTATGTGCTGGGAGATGAGGGTTTATCCGATGCTTTGCTGGAAGAAGGGTCGTCTGCAGTAACGGATCCCTATCATAGGTTGGCCATATTTAAGAGGACGCTTGAAGGTATGTTACATATGGATTACCAATATACCGCTAACAGGATTATGTACAGTGCCACATCGACGATTTCTGAAGAATCTGAAGCATCCACCATCATCGCGTCTGACGCAGATCTGATTGAAGGGGGGGATGTTGAACTCAGCTCCGCTTCCCAGGGGGTGCCCAGTAAACATGCGAATCCTAACGGGGAGACGCAACAAGCCATGGACCTCGCCCGCGCCGACCACGCCCTCTTCGTCGCCAAGCCCCGCTGGGACGACTCCGTCCTCGACTTCACCTCCAGCGACTTCCTCTCCTTCAACCGCACCGGCCGCATCCGCGAGGCATTCCAGGGCGAGCTAAGCCAGTACGAGGACTTCCGGCTCAGCGCCTCGGGCTCCCGCGTCCAGTACGGCAACTACGACTACCTCATCTAGATGGAGAAGGAGATTGCGGCGTTCCACGGCGCCGAGACGGCATATATCGCGCATTCCAAGTACATGGCCAATGCGGGGACTGTGGCGGCTGTGACGCTGCCTGGGGATGCGATTGTTTACGATGAGGCGGCCCATGCGAGTACGCATGAGGGGATGAAGGTGTCGCTGGCCGAGCACCGGTTGGCGTTTCGGCATAATGACCCGGATTCGCTAAGGGAGGTGCTTGGGGAGGTGAAGGGGTATCCGGGGTTTGCGGAGGGCCGCTTTTCGATTCTTATTGCGGTTGAGTCGGTGTATAGTATGGATGGGGATATTTGTCCGCTGGAGGAGATGGTGCAGGTGGTCAAGGACCTGTTTCCGCTTGGGAATGCGCAGTTCATCATTGATGAGGCTCATAGTAATGGGGTGATGGGGCCGAGCGGGGCAGGGCTGGTTAATATGTTGGGGCTGGAGAAGGAGATTGCGATTCGCATCCATATGTGCAGTAAAGCGTTGGGGTCGACTGGATGTTAGTGAGCCGCATGAGATGAGACTGGGCTAAGTTCAGTACAGGTGTGATCCTCTGCAACAAGACGATTCGAGATCGGATGATCAGCAATGCCCGGTTTGCCATCTACAGCAGCGCACCGTCGTTCCCGATGGTGGCGTCCATGCGCGCTGGGTACCGCTTGCTGGAGAATAACGAGGCCGAAGAGGTATCTCCTCCCTTCCTGAGTGAGACAATCTCTTGCTCACAAGCTCCAGCCAATGCAAAAAATCCAGAACAGTGTCCGGCACTTTCTCAAAACCATCACCGCCCATCCGGTATGGCATGAAGCCGTGGACGAGGGCATCCTCAACATTCCCCTCGCCGAGGACTATGAAAGCATCGAGCACCTCACTCACATCGTGCCGGTACTGACCCTTCTACGACGTAGTAATCAAGCAAGAATACCCAAACATCAGGGAAATCGACGCAGTATTCGTGATAGGTAGCCGTGAGTGACGCCGACCCGGAGAATCAACCCTCTATCTTGTCCACTTCCTGCTCGGAGACTGCAGCTAATATCTCTTCTTTCGTTAAGGCTATGATTCTTTCACATCAGGCTCGAACAACTGGATCTTGAAGCTCGTTGATTTCACCAATTCGCTGCTGCACGAGCAATCGCGGGTCCGAATCATGGCCGTCTGTTTCGGGCACCAGATTGTCGGACGCGCATATGGAGAAACGGCTGAAAGGAATCCTTTGGGCCTGGGAAGTCTCTGTTACCCCTGTGGCATTGCCAGAGACGGGGAAGAGAGTCTTTGGATGCGATTCACTGGTATGTTTGTTCACTCTGTGACTGACATGTTGGATAGTGTTAATGAGGATCAAATGGCTGGCAGGCGCTTCATCAGATGCATCGCGACGTCGTCCCGCGGTATCCAGCGTCCGTCGAGAAGCTGGGCCATTCAGACCGGTGCGAGGTGCAGGGGATCTACGTCACGAACCGGGTCATGACTCTGCAGGGACATCCGGAGTACGATGCCACGATTGCCTGCGAGTTGCTGGAGCGGAGGCGCGGATCTGTGCTAGATGAAGCCACATACCGAGATGGGATGGATCGAGTTCATCATCCGCATGATGGGGTGATTGTTGGGGCTGCCTTTTTGAGCTTTCTGATAAAAGAATGAAGGATGAAGCAGGAGTGTGGGTGTTGACGTTTGTGTGGCGATGAAGCGGTGATATTGTGGTATTTGGGGGTGTCGGCTTACAGTAAACTATACCGCTCCAGTACAGCAATAATACTTTACCAGGTACCACCAGGAGCTTATCTCTCTGCAAGGCCAGACATCCTCTTTTGTTATTCTTCAACTCACCTTCAAAGTGTTCTTCTAGGCTTCACTGGATATCTGTATATGATGTATTTCCTTTCAACATGTCTAGACCTGAACCAGACACTGTGACTGCATTAATCGCGACCGACCGCACTCCCCTCCTGCCAGCCATAGCAGAGGACATTCCTCCACCATCTTCCATCGCCAATGGCCACGGTCATTTAAGGAAAATCGCAGACAATTTCCCATTCACCGTCTGGCTCATTGCGACCATTGAGTTCTGCGAGAGATTCGCCTATTTTGGGGTCCTGGGGCCCATGCAGAATTACATCCAGAACCCACGAGATGACCCTATGCGCCCTGGTGGAATAGGTTTGTTATGCTTACCCAGCCAGTGCGACATAATCTGACGCAAAATACCTAGGACTCGGACAGGCCCATGCTACTTTCGTCCACCAAAGCTTCATGATCTGGTGTTTCCTGACGCCTGTCGTGAGTGCGGTTGTCGCCGAGCAGTATCTCGGCCGGGTGAAAACCATCCTGTACTCTGCTGCTATCTACGGCGGCGGATTGGCGATCTTGGTCCTATCCTCTCTACCTGCCGTTCAAGAAACGGGCATTTCATTGCCAGGCTTGCTTCTGTCTCTGTTTCTGATAGGCGTCGGCACTGGTGGCATCAAGGCGAATGTTAGCCCGTTGCTTGCTGAGCAGTACACATCTTCTGGTCAAATTAGCCGTCTGCTCAAATCGGGTGAAAAAGTCGTCATTGATAGAGACTTGATGGTTCAAAGGTCTGTCCCTAGACTTCCTTCTTATGCAAAGTTTGACAGTCGTCAGGATGTTTGCAACTTATTTTCTCTTTATCAACGCCGGCTGTCTTGCTGCTCTGGCTTCGGTCGAAATCGAACAATCCTACGGGTTCTCTGCAGCATTCGCCATCCCAATGACCGTCTTCATCATTGGCTTTATAGCATTCGTGACCAGCAAAGACCGGTATACCAGTAGTGCACCGGATGGATCCATTATACCGAACGTCCTCCGCGCTCTCTGGATCACAATCAAACATAAAGGTAACCTCAACTACGTCCGACCCGCCCTAGTACCACCCGAAAGCCCATACCAAGAACATCCCTGGACCAACGCCTTCATCGGCGACCTCCAAACAGCCCTAAGCGCAAGCAAAGTCTTCCTCCTCTACCCGTTCTACTGGGCCGCCTTCTCCCAGCTCCTAACAAACTTCATCTCCCAAGCCGCGACGATACAAACCCACGGCATCCCCAACGACATCCTCCCCTACATAAACCCCATCACAACACTCTTCCTACTCCCCCTACTCGACCGCCTCATCTTCCCCACAGTCCGCAACCTCGGATACCCCGTCCACCATCTCCCCCGCATCACAGCGGGGTTCATGGTCTGCGCACTGGCCATGCTCTACGCCGCTTTCGTCCAGCGGACCATCTACGTCTCCCCCGCCTTGCTACGACCATCCACGGTCGAGCACCTGCATGCACGGACAGGTCCCCAACGACGCCTCCGTGCTCCTGCAGGTCCCCGCTTATATCTTCGTCGCTTCATCGGAGTGTCTTGCGTCAGTGGCAGGCCTGGAATACGCGTATGCCAACGCGCCCAAGTCAATGAGGTCGCTGATCATGGCGCTGTATTTGTACCGTCTGCTCTACCCTAATGAAAAGAACATGATCTTGAGCCACTACCTTTGCAGTGGGTAGTCTAGTAAGTAGCATTCGTCTATCTGTAAGGCTCCGTAATGGTAGCTTCTAAGTTCTACCCTGTTGGAAAGCTCGTCGTGGAGACTGAAGACTGGAGACTGGAGACTTCCGCCGACCCTCTCATTGCCCCAACATGAGATGCTTCAGTCGTAAGCTTTTCCCGTCATTGACTCTGTTCCCTAGGTCAAGGTATCCAGCGCTGTAAATAGTAACCCGAAAGCTAGCCAACGAGGAGGCCGTGGGCCGCGATAGGTTTTTGCCGGCGTGAGCTTTGCAAGCAGGCTTGTTGTTTGGTGAGATCTTGACTATGGAGAAAGGAACAAGGAATGGTCAGCACAGCAGGAAGAAGGACGTGGTGAAGGCATCTTGGCTGCGTGGATTTCGATGAGCTGATTCATCATTCCGGGCACGTAGGTGGCCATCTCAAACATAGGATATCATTGTCTGCAAACCAGATACAAGGATATGATTGGGTTCGCATATTCTCGGTTCTTCCTCCACTCGAGAAAAGGGATGTGTCCGTATCGTGGAAGATTTCATTGCACGCGGGCAGCACGAGTCCGTTCGGGTCAGAACTAAAAGCCAAGCTTGTTGTGTCCCCATCTCCTAGTGAAATTGTCATGTCTCTGGGTCGACAGAGAGCACTGCCTTGAGTAGAAATATTCCACCCATTGCTAGTCATTCCGAACGACGGGTATGAATACCTGGGCGTTGTAGAACTCGGCAATGATTTCGAGTTTTACATCATTGTCCAGTCGCTGGCCGTGTTTCCGAGGTCAAAATCGATTGCCCAAGACATTAGATCGGGAATCTCGTAGTCGTCCAGATTAAAAGCACCAATCTTCCCATCCCCATCTCCAGCACCCCCTCCACCAGTGAGGGAAGCGTCAAGATCAGGGGTCGGAGTGGGCATCGAGCCCATTACGTCAACGCTTGTCGCAACATCAGGAACTGTCCGAACCTGGAACTTTGACGTCGCAAGCTTGTCCAAAATCTTGTCCAATTTCTCCGTGATGGCCTTTGCCGCCTGCAAGCAGAAGGCTTGATTTCTTTCCCGCGAACTAGCCACCCTTTCGAGTTGCGACGTAAGGACGGAAACATTGCGAATCACGGCTGATGTCTTTATGCCAGGCGGAAGGGTACTTGAAGGGTCTTGCGTATTGTTCTCTAGTGTAGTTAGGAGGACTGCGGCAGACGGCAAGCCGCAGGCCAGAAGCTTCACCCTGTCAGCTATGACAAAGAAGATGATCGGTAAAGGGGTAGAGCAGCACGTACAATTTCAGGTAGATCATGCAAGGTAAAGGCGCCCTTTCTGCGGGTATTTCCCATCTGAACCACTGTCTCCAGAATGTTTGCAGACACGTCCAGCAGCTCGGGAAGCGGAGTTGAACTATTCTCCCCAAGAAGGTGGTATATCTGGAAATGGATTTGGAGATAGGCTAGATGAACCTTCGCGTGCATATAACAAGTGCTCAGGGGCATGTCGGATTCCCAACAGTCCTGAGTATACCTTAGGTGGGGAAGCAGGTTATCCCACGTCTGACGACATCGAGAAGACAATTCTCTGAAACAACATTAGTGCTGTTCAGCCTCTGTCCGAATGACTGTACGCACCTGAGCTGGGCAGGGTCAGCTGCCTGTGATGCTTGAAAATGATATTCCACAATTCCTTCCCGAAACTGACTCAGAATATAGCGCAATCGAGCCCAGGTTGCTGCCCTAAGGTTCCCATCTGTGTTCCAGCCATCTTCCGTGAGTCGACTTTTTGCATCCTCTAGTTCTTGGGGAGTTTGGGCAAAAAGTTCGTCATCTGACAAATCAAGGGGGAGCTTGACGTCCACATATCGAGAGGTAATGCGAGGAGGTAGATTGAACATCAGGCCAAACATCTTCTCCAGGTAATATTCAGTCACAAAGTACCTCCTCCGGCACTCTGCAAGGAAAAACGGGGTTCTCTCAGGGGAATATGTCGCTTCCCTGTTCAAGCCCAGAGCCAATAAATCGGTCGAGAGATCGCCCACCAGACGCCACACACCGAGGCCTGGAATCAATTAGTATCCACCCATTCACGATATGTATAAAGTGGCTCACTCGTATCTCCTTCAAGGAATGACCTGAGCTGTCCATTTTCATTCGCCAACCATATAATGACGTCGTTTGACTGGGGTGCAAGGTCCCGAGCTAGTCGTAAGGTCACCGTGCTATACCAAACCATGTCTGGGACAAATGCGGCATCCTTATCCTCGTCGCGGTCAACGAAAAAAGCCGAAGCACGGGCAGCCATAGTATACAAAAGACCGAGAGTCTCGACTCGAAGATTCGGGCCACAGAACAAGGCTAAGAAACCATGCAGGTCCAAGGATGCGGTGATGATAACCTCTGTAGAGGAAGAGAGCAGTACAGATTCTGATAACCGCGAAATATCGCCCAACTCAACTCGATCTCCAGTTTCTCCAAGGATATAGCCCGATGATACTAGATCTGTACGGAGCGCTTTGAGAAAGTGCAGAACGACTGGTTTCGGTACAAGTGAGTTATGCTTAGCAGAGTAGTACTGATGGAGACACTTTTCAATGACAGGAAGGTATCTCAACTGAGACACAATCTCCTTCATAGTGGCTAGGTGGGCCTCATAGGCCTTGCTGTCATGCGAGCCCGGCAAGGGAGTGTCTGGCAGGGTCCCACTGTCAGAGACGGTCGACATAAAAGGCCATGTGTGGAATTTGGGCGGTCCTGCCGCAGAGCGTCCGGGATATTTTGCACTGGTCCTGCTCCATGGTGGTGCAGCAATGGTTGGTTGGGATGGCGTAGGCACGGCCAGTCTTTGTGCACTTGCACTTCGATGTTTAGTCAGAGGGGCAGGATGGTAGTAGCACCGAGAGTCGAAGCCACGACGCCGGCAGGAGGCACAGACTGGTTTGCCGTGATCGCATCGAGTTTTCCTCTCTCGGCAAGGTTCACATGAGGCGAGGGCTCGATTGCGCCTGGTTGTGGGTGCTGACATGCTCAATGACCTGTCTGGAATGGACTCAGTGCTCCTTCGTTCGCTTTCCAGGTCCACTGGGTACGATTCGGTATTATGCGGACTCAGTATCCCGGTTCATGTCATTTTTCCTGGTATCTTGGAGAGATTGCGCCATGAGGAACACTTGCCCAGCTGCAGGTGAGAGTGCGGTCTCGCTATCAGAGGCTCATCAGCTGACTCTTATTCCGATACAAGGCCGGTACTAAGCTATGTATCGGACTGCATCTCGGACCTGTACGGACAGGCGTATCGGGATTGTACCGGCATTGTCAAGCTGTTATTTACAATACCGGACGTGCTACTACCCTAGTAGCAACACCCCTGCAATTTCGGCATTTCCTCCAAAGATCCCAGCAAGACGAGTTAGGTAGATGAGCTTATAGAGGCCATTTCATCGCTCAGAAAATGGAATCAAAGTAAGTCGTGCTTTGCTGAAGAAACAAAACACATTACCATTCACAGATACTAAGATTAACAGTGAAGTTGAAGACATCACTATCATCCGGGGAACATTGGACGCCGTGCCCGCAGTCTCGACCTTCTAGATACCGCAGTGCAATGGCTAGTATCCCACAACAGAGCGGGACAGTGGGGAGCAGCGCCGTTCTCCGAGAATTCAGATCGCGCCGAGCAGTTCCGGGAATTTGCAACTACTGGCCATGGTCTTTGGCTTGCTGTCAAGGGTACGGATACCATGCCCGGAGAAGCTCCGATGGACATCGTGGGGGCACTTGCGCTTAGGGATAGGTCGCCCTATGTGGCCCCTGTATCTGAGCCGCAGCTTTACGTGCGATTACTAGTTACGGATCGACAACACGCTGGCAATCAGATTGGCAGACGCCTCTTGGGCCATGCCCGTGATCTTGCCCGCAAGGCTGGAGTCTCATTGCTGCGAGTAGATTGCTATGCAGGTGGTGACGGCAAATTGGGCCGATACTATGAGTCCCAGGGGTTTCAGAAATTTAAGGGTTTGAACAGGAAACACGAATGGCCTTATCAAGTGCTTGCTCAACGGTTAGATGAGATGGATAAAGAAGAGAGATGATATTTATCCCCTTCGTGGAAATGATACCATCCTTGCTGTACTTGTTTTGCTTTCCAGCGGTAGTGTGGCTATTAGATAAACGCCGCCACGCCCCTGCCTGAAGCCGTTCTAGTGCTCCTACAGCCCCAGCAAACCATCAGCAGCCTGCTTGCCTAGCTTTTCGAGCGTTCCCATGCTCAGCATTTCTAGCACACTGATATCTAGCCCAAACATCTGCTTCCACCAGGCCAGCATTTCTACCGCCACCATCGAGTCCAGCCGAGTTGCGCAAGCGAGTTGTTGCCGAGAGCATTGCGGTCCCTAACACCTCCAGTAACTCTGATTCCTGCACGGCCCGCCAGCCTGTCCCCTTCACCTTGTTTAGCAGTCCATTTTGCTCGACCAGGTAACCTGATCCCTCCACGGCACCAATGTTCACCGACGTGCAAGGGAGCCCCTTGCTTGTCCGGAACTTGACAAATGCGTCGAGGAAAGTGTTTGCACTGGCATAACCAGCCTGTCCATGCTGACCCACAATTCCGGAGAGTGAGCTAAATAGGATAAAAAAATCGAGATTCTGCGACTGCGTCCCGTTGTGAAGGTTCCATGTTCCTTTCACCTTGGGCGCCGTCGTTTCGTTCCACTCGTCGATGGTCATCTTCTGCCAGGCTTGGTCATGAAGCACCATTGTCATCTGGTGTACCCCTTTGAGGGGGCGAGGGGACTCCGCAACTGCCCGTGCTACGTCTGCCACATTAGTGACACTTCCGCGTACGAGATGCACCTCACAGCCCATGCTCTGGATCTCATTCACAAAGAGCTTGTGTCTGTCGGTTGTCCCAGCGCTGCGCGAGAGGAATGTGTAGTGTCTCGCTCCGTGCTGGACCATCCACTGTCGCGTTGTTGCTAGCCCACGCAGAAATGCCACGATAATAGCCTCGCGGGCGATGAGGCCACCAGCGGCGTATGCGGCGGCGATCTCGCCGCTGGAGTGGCCAAGCACCGCGGCCGGGCGGATTCCAATCGAAGCATAAGTGTCCACTAAGGCAATCTGTAGGGCTGTGCATAGAGGCTGAGAGTACTCGGCTTCATCAACCCGACTCTTCCGTGCAGGCTTGCGGAGCTCTTCGTCAATCGTCCACGATGGAGCTAGCGGGCCTAGCGCCTGAAGAGCCTTGTCGAGGGATGCGATGGTGTTACAGAAGACAGGGTTGCTTTTGGAGCGGAGGATCTCGTAGCCCATGCGTGGCCATTGCGCGCCTTGCCCAGTGAAGACCATGACCAGAGAAGTGCCCCGGTTTTGTGGGGCCTTGGTGGACGGAGGAGGGGCGGGCAGCGTGATCTTGTCACTCGTGCAGACGGCATATGTGCGATATGGCAGATGCTCTCGTTTGTTAGCCAGGGTGTATGCCCATATCTGGCAGCAGGTCTGGAGATCTCTCAAGGAAAGTCCTCATACTTCTCGCCCATGGTCTTGAGAGATTCCGGGGTATTTACGGAGAACAGCAATAAATGTGGTGTGGTTGAAGCTGCTCTTGTGGATTTTGGTGAGTCGATGAAGCTGGCCGCTGACTCGATGATAGCATGGGCATTGGAACCTCCAAGGCCAAAGCTATTGATGCTCACGCGCTCATCACGGTCTTCTGGCCATGGTGTTGGCTCAGTAGGAACGACGAGATTCGCATCCTCAAATGGAATTGCAGGGTTGCGTGGAAAGCATTTGATGTTTGGGGGGATAATGCGGTTTTCCAAGGAAAGGACGGCCTTAAGAACGCTGACGAGGCCCGCCGCACCCTCTGCGTGGCCGAGATTCGGCTTGACTGAGCCAATGTGCACGCCGGCTTTGCCTAAGCATGCAGACACGGCCGCCACTTCAATGGGATCCCCAGTTCTTTTCCCCGTGCCGTGGCACTCGAAGAAGCCTGTTCGGGCAATTTCCGCAATGCCAGCATTCCGGTATGCTTGCCTGATTAGCGCTTCTTGCGCCTGAGAGCTGGGGTGTGAAACTGTTGGTGTGTGACCGTTGTGGTTGGCTGCCGAGCCGGTCACGACTGCGCAGACAGGGTTGCCGTCCCTGACCGCGTCCGCCAGGGGCTTGAGGTAGGTTGCGACAATACCCTCACCGCGCGCGTAGCCGTTTGCGTTGGCTGAAAAGGTGTTGCATGAGCCATCGGGACTGAGAACGCCTTGCTCCGACTTGGCGGCGGTAAAAGCTGGGGCCATGATGATGTTGGTGCCGCCAACGATTGCGGATGTGCAGTCGCCGCGTGCAATGGACATGCATGCCTCATTGACGCCGATGAGAGAAGTGGAACAAGCAGTCCGTAGCGTCACACTGGGGCCGTGCAGGTCGTGCTCGTGGGAGAGGCGATTCGAGACCATGAAGTCGTTCTGGCCCAGGACCTGGTAGATACCATGGGCCTGCGTGTCCCGCACCGAGATGTCGTGCCAGTCCTGGCCGTAGCAGCCGTCGTACACGCCAACATTGGTACCCTTCCACCGCGTCTCGCCGGCGTCATCGATGGCCTCGCGGGCGACCTCGAGAAGCAAGCGCTGCTGGGGGTCCAAGGTCTCGACCTCGCGGCGCGGCATGGAGAAGAACGAGGTGTCCAGCGCGGCGAGGTCGTTGGTCGAATCGAGAAAGTACCCCTGCTGAGCAATGACGGTGCCGGGCTTTTTGTGCGGTGAATGGAAGGCGGAGATGATGTAGCGCGAGGAGGGCACGGGGCCGCGAGCGTCGCGGCCAGCGTGGAGGAAGGACCACAGCTCCGAGGGGGAATGGATGCCTCAGGGCAGTCGACATGCCATGCCGTAGATGGCAACAGGCTGAAAGGTCGGGGCTGGGGTTGAGGGTGAAATCCGGGGCTTGTGGTGATTGCCTGTCCCGTTGGTCGTTGATGTCGAGCCATTATGACCATTGGCATTGAGACCGTTGAGGCTGTTGTCCCCGTTCGTGGAAGTGTTTCCATTTGTTCGGCCCAGGTGATTTGTGGACCCATTGGTCCCGTTGGAATGGCCGCTCATGATGGTCTAGTTGTTTCCAACGAAATGGAAATGGGAGTGGGAAAGAGAGTGGATGATGCCGCCTGCCCTGTTGATCTCTCTTGATCATAAGTTGTGCGTTTTCGATATCGTAATAATGCAGAGAGTACCATGTGGTGTCTATAGCGCAAGCAAAGATGGCTCCAGCTATCTAGGAGCAATGTCTATAGGTGCAAGATCACACTCTACTCAGCTTTCGAGGCCTGGGCTTGCTGTACGAATAGGAGGATATTATACAATCCACCAGGTTACTATGCCTGCTTACTCTGTTGTGCTCTATCTACATTGACTCTGTACTTCAAGGTCGCCCATTGAATGGAAGATTACTATTTTTCTGACGACATCCATATGGTCTGTGCAAACCAAGCAAGCGCTTACCCATTATCCTCAAGCTGATATCAAACTAATTCTGAGCAACATCAGCTTGGTCCCTTAGTAAGATCTTTTGTCCAGGGTAAGAGTAAGAGGGCCTAGTGTAAGACCGACGGTTCCAATGGTAAACCCGTCATTACCGCTTTCCCGTGGTAATCCATTATGCAGTACTAGGTATCGTCTCGTATCGGAGTATCCGCGCAGTAAGCCCGTCAGTCAGCCGTCAATGCAACGCTAAGCACCTGGCCCACACCCACATTCATCCCGTCAGCTGCCAGTCCTGGGGCCCAAGGACCAAGAACAGAACAGATGAGGACAATGGGAAGTCCGACGTCTGCCTGGCTCCGGCGTCTGCTCGGAGTAAGAGTAGGAGTAGGAGTAGGAGTTAAGAGGCGAGGATGTGGCCCGGCGTGTGTTTAACTGCTGGATCCGCCTTCCCCCGTCAGCTCTGATTCCATCTCAGCCTCGACTGACATCTACCAGCGTCAACTGGACAAGGACGAAGGGAGCATGGAGAAAACCACGAGCCAGAGCCGGGGCCACGACCAGGATACGGAGGCCAGAGTGACCCGGCAAGACGAGGCCGCGTCCGGGTCCCAGTCACCAACGCCGGCGCCGCAAAAAAAGCACTACTCCTTCTACCTGTCGATCCTGATGCTGGCGGTGATTTCCCTGATCGTGTCCTGGGATGTGACGGCCCTGTCGTTGGCTTTGCCGGTAAGTCTTTTGCCTCACATGGCCACGGCGCTTCTGTCAAGCTAACCAATTCATCTCGCAGGTCATAGCCGACCAACTGCACGGGACCAACTTCCAGTCCTTCTGGGCCAACATCGCCTTCATCCTCGGCATAGCCGTCACTCAGCCCGTCTACTCCAGCACCTCGGATGTGGTGGGCCGCAAATACGTCCTCTACGCCTCCATCATCCTCTTCGGGATCGGGTCGATCGTCTTCGCCACCGCAACAAACATGGACATTATCGTCGTCGGCCGGCTGATCAAGGGTCTGGGGGCAGGCGGGCTAGACGTCCTGCAAACCATCATCCTCTGTGACATCACGACCATGAAGGAGCGCCCGCGGTGGCTGGGCGTCATGTCCATGGCGAATGCCGTGGGCGCCGTGACGGGCCCCTTCATCGGCGGCCAGTTCGCGCAGGAGGTTGGATGGCCCTGGCTGGGCTGGATCAATCTCATCACCGCGGGCGCCACGGGCGTTCTGGCCTTCTTCTTCCTCCATCTCACTCCGTTAGAAGGGAGCGTCAATGAGAAGATCCGCAGACTCGACTGGCTCGGCTTCGCGCTGTTTATCGTCATCGGCACTACCATTGCCCTACCGCTCAGCTGGGCGGATACCCTCTACCCCTGGGGCTCATGGCAGACGCTCGTCCCGCTGCTCATCGGCCTCCTGCTGATCGTTCCCTTCGGGTTCGTCGAGAACCGAGCCGTAGCGCCCATGATCCCATACCAGATCTTCGACAACATCTCCATCATCACGGGAACCCTATCCGGTGCGTTCTACGGCGCCCTCCTAAACCCGGTCCTCCTCTACCTCCCGCTCTTCTTCGAAGCCGTCTACCTGGAAACACCGATCCAAGCGGCCAAATCCATTCTCCCGCTCTGCTGCCTCGTCGTGGCAATGAGCATCATCGTCTCCCTGCTCATCGACTGGAGACGTAAGTACCGCATCGCCCTCTGGACAGGCTGGATCATCACCGCTATCTTCCTAGGCCTAAACTACATGGTTGACGCAGATTCCACCCGCGCACAAGCCTACGCTTTCCAGGCAATCCTAGGCGCCGGACTTGGCACGACTCTCGTCGCGACAATGATCACTGTCCTCGCGAGCGTGCGAAAGGTCGATGACGAGGGTCTCGCAGCCGGGATGCTGGTGACAGCGCGGTTCGTGGGATCCCTGCTCGGCCTGGCGATCTGCTCGACGGTGTTCAATTCCCTGTTCGAGCGCGGAATGTCGCAACTGACCGGGACCGGAACCGAGTTGCCCGAGTCCATTTCCGTGCTGCGCGATGCAAGCCAGGCGGTCGGGTTTATTCCGCAGATGAAGGAGATTCACGATGTGGATGCAGAGGTGATGCGGGTTGTGACGGGTGCTTATGAGGATGCGTTCCATACTATCTGGGTGGTTTTGGCGGCGATTGCGGGATTGGCGGCGGCGCTTTCGTTGCTTACGAGGCAGAATTCGTTGGAGAAGGAGGATGTTGGGAGGCAGGGGTGGAAGGTGCCGGAGAGTTCGTAGGACTTGGAACTGGTCTTGGACTGGATTGGCCTTGGTTTTGGTTGTAACTGAGTGGGTAGGGTAATCTCTCTACCCTGCATTGGGATGTATCTTAACTAGGGTAGACGGTTCGAAAAGAGCCCTGTACATAATCTCCAATAAAACAAAAAGCCTACCTCTATATATCTGCAGCCCTATACTAGTATACTATAACACACCAACACAACGCACAAGCTATCCACAACCTTAGCAACCCCCTGCTACCCTACCTACCTACCTACCTATCCCCGCAGTGCAATCCCCACCCCTCCGCTACAAACACAAAAGGTAATAAGCAACCACATCCCTCACCTGCTCCTCAAACCTCCTAAACTCCATTCCCAGAACCTTCGCCGACTCTTGCGCATCAACCCTAAACACCGACGACGGCAGACTCCCCTTCCCCCGCAATACTCGCCTCTCAACAGCCTCGGGGAACCACCACGCCACAATCCCAGAACACTCATCCAACCGCGTCCCCATTTCCCCGCCCGAGCTCAGAATGCCATAAAAATATATTAATCTTATTAAAATTTAGCTAAGTAAGATGGAAGAATTTAATTTATAATATAAGCTTAAATAAGAATAAAATTCTAAGTATATGGTGAAACCCTCCTTTTGTTCCAAGACGTATAATGATAGATTATATTTAAAGAGTTATTATTAGTGTTCTAACAGGGATTGAGGATAACTTCGAGTATGTCGGCTTTGAATGGTTATGGTCAGATTAGAGCATACCTGACCTGGAGTTAGGGCTTCGTGCTCAGGCATGACTGAGGGACTAAAAGGGGGTTGGTACATAATAAATGAACTCTGCGGTGAGAGATTTGACTCATTTAGCTTCGTTCTCAATATTGTATGTCGATCATTTAAGGGTTTCGTAGGCGTCGATAGAGATAGTAATATATGGCCCGTAAAACTTCATTGTTGGATTAACTAAACAAGTTCTAAGAAAGCATTCTTTCACTATTTACAGTGACTGATATCGAACCAGCAACTGAGCGGGAAGAAAAGCAAATATCAACACCATAGGTAGTTCATAGTTCCCAATATGACCGTGCCGGAGTTCCCACCTCAACGGAAATTGTCCGCTCTCGCTTGTAAAAGTTTAAACACAATATAGTTGTGCTGCTTCGCACTTCACAGGACTCTGTTTGGGGCTCCAAACTCCAGAGAACAACTATGTTGATTCGTATATCGCGGAAGAGTCTTCTCAGGGAGGTGATAAGGGCCCCGCGCATAGTCACTTGTTTTCATCAGTCATAGATATATAGATCAGCTAGTGTAATTCAGCTAGCGAAACAAGAATCCTATCTCATCGTCCAGCGAAGTCTCCGGCGTAGTCTGCTCAGAATCCTCATCACAGGGATGCACCTGGCCGGGCCGCAGCTTGAAATCCAGAATCATATACTCGGCCATATTATGACACTGGGTTAGGGCTTCCGACCATGACGGCCGAGGAACCCAGCGATTGGTCTCGATGACTGCCCTATGCCCATCCAGCAAATGCACATGAAGAATGTCATTTCCGCGATGCATCCTATCATTCGGCAGAAACGATCGGCGAGGGCCGCCAGTTCGTGTAGGCGGAAGGGTAACCTCCCGATGCATGCCCTTGAACAACACGTTGCCCTTGGTGCCGTAGATGTTCTTGTGCGCCTGCATCGTCTTGTTTAAAGCTCCCTCGCGCTCGATCAACGCCGCGACTCGAGGCTCATGGTACTCGTCGATTAAGACCACAAGGGACCGAAACGGATCGACAGCCACAGGAGTCGAAACCAACGAGCCAAATACTTTCGTCCGGTGGTCTACAAGCTGGAGATGCTGCGCGAAAAACCGCCCATCCGGTGTCGGGGTGAACTTTCTGATTATCAGTGCCTTGAAGTCAGGCGTATTGTCTACGACTGCAAATCCGCGCTGGTCCGGCGAAACCAAAAGTGTTGTGCGGTCCTGCCTTGTAAACGGAATCTGTTGAAGCACGTTCCCTGTCTCACTGTCCATGATCTGGAGGATGCTGCTCCGGTGCAACGCGTTATGGACGGGTATAATGCCCACGAAAACCTCACGGCCTGCAAGTTTGACTAGGGCAGAGTGGCTTTCGGAAAGGCATTTGCGGCCAAAAGTCTCAATGTGCCAAGCGTCTTCCCAGTTCACATTGTGCAATGGAGTCTCATACAGCAAGGCACCGGAGTTGATATCAAGGGCTGCAATGACTCGGTCGTTCACGTAGTACGCTCTCTCTGCACCAAGCAACACTGGCCTCAGTATTCTGCAGTCACCTATCGGATCCAAGACTACTGTCGCAAGCTCGTCGCGCCTCCACTTGATCTTTCCGGTATTCAAGTCAACCAGGAAGTCCCTGCCATTCAATCAGCTCATAAAATCTCTCAACCTATCCAGCTGTGTGGGCTTAATACGTACTTATACATCCCAACCATTGGCAATGCCCGAATCAGAAGACAACCCTCCTTGTTCAAACGCAGACTCTCTATCTGGGCAAGGTCCTCGTCCTCCTTCAGCTCCAGCTTCAGTGTCTGAGTCGGGCGGAGCGACCCGTCTGCACGGAAACTGAGATCCTGCCAGTGTATATGGCGCCCATCGTACCAGGCTGCATAGTCCCCCGCTACAGTAAAAAGCTTCATGTACGCCGAGATTTTTCGCCCGGCACTCGCCCTGCCAGCGGGGAAGGTAGCAAATGGTGCGGCCTGCTCTTTATAAACCTTGACTGACACGTTTTCGTCTTGTTTGATTTTTGGATTCCAGGCGTCGGGGAAATGGACGCGAAGACCAAGGGTGCATATCCAGAGTCGCATGAGTTTCCTCCAGGCTTTATCGACTCGCTCGCAGCGAACAATGGACACAGGATCCAGGTACTCGAAAATAATACTCGCGCAGTCAAAATTGAGACAGCGGAATGGATCGGTGCAGCTGATGTGGGCGGTATACTTTCGGCAGCGGCGTTTTCGTGGTGCAGGAGAAGAGCTAGGGTTGTCCCTCCTACCGGTCAGGGCTGCAGCTTTTCTTTTCGCGGCCATTTAATGTGCTTTAGGTGTAGGATAGAGATAGAAAGACTGATCTAAAGATTAGGATGGAGTAGAGACTTTTGTAAGCTGCGTGTGTGATTGCCGACTCGAGCATTCTGCTATAACCTTCTATGCTACTCTTTCCTATCGAGCCCTGCTGGAACAATGAGCAGACCATTTTTTTTTTGTTCTGCCTAGTGCCGAAACACACTCATACATTTCTTTATTTGGTAAAAGGAAGGCTAGGAAAGGCACAAAGAGTTCATCAAACTTGCGGCGATTATTGATCTGAGGCGCCTTGATTGACTGTTAACCCTATTTCATGTCACGGGACATGCGCGCTTTCAGCTCCTCAGCTTCCAGAGGAGTTCCAGACAACTTGTTGGCTCTGTTACAAACTAAATCAGGTAAAGATTAAATCTACAAAAGTAAGATTAGTGGTCTATAATAATCCACCCTGTTTAGCCTCAAGTTTGTCTAACCTTGTGGATTGAAGACTAGTCACGTACCAGCGACGAGTCAGAATACTTCCACCATGAAGTGCCCAATTTTTAATTCCAATATCCAAATGAGGATTTTTCTCAAATATTCACGACGGGAGCTTGACCCAATTGAATTATGGTAAGTGGTGAACAGCAGCACCATACCGGTTCGGCAGCCGCGTCGTTTGCCAACAAAAACCTCTGGATTACGTTTACACCATGCGCCGGTGATTCTTATGTTATAAAGATGCAACTGGACCACATTCTTGCTCCATCATTGAAGAATATTGCGATATTTTTTGTACAGAACTTGCACACACTCTCTGCCTAAAATCGCATTGATATCGACCGTGGAGAGTACCTCGTACAGCCGGATGTTTCTGACCACTATTATTAGTGACACAACGGACACTCGCCAATTAAACAGGGCATGAAAAGCGCAGGCCTAGGACGCTTCCTAGCATTTACATTACTGGTTCCTTCCCGAGCTAATACGTTCTCGTCGCCATCTTTCATACCGATCGATATCGGCTGTTTTGGAGCCGCGCCCCATCCTGGTAATTTATACTTATGACAGGAATATTTGCTGGGTTGGGACGCAGTAATCTGAACTACAGATGGACGTACCGCGTCATGCACGCAGCGGCGGAGGAACAAATAGCTGCCAGGAAGCAAACGGCGCTACTGAATGCATTATAAAGTAACTCCGCTGGAGCAAGGAATGCCGGCCGGCCGAATACGGAGGCTCAACACTATGTAAAGTCAAGGGCTCGAGACTTGGCTCCGAGCATTATCCAATATCATTTGGGCTGTGGTGCTTTGATGCAGGGTAATAAAGATGCTGCGCTGTGAGTTTTAAAGTCCTTTTCGACAGGACCAGTCTGAAACCCCACCTTGGGCTTACTGACATCTGTCCGTTTATTTAAGTCGCCATCTCCGAGAAGCTACTGTAATTAGCTTTATTCATAAGGGTACTCACCCTGCAAAGTACGCTTGATGCTAGTTTAAGCTATCTGAAGACCTACGTCAAGCTCGTCGACTAGACGCCTACGCCAATCTTGAGCTTGCGAATGCCAAAGCTTCAAACTTCTAGATCGTTAACAAGATATTCGAAACGTCCGATAGGCCAGACTCTTCATTTAATGGGAAGGACTTTGATTCCCTAATACATATTAGCCAAAGATAGATAGTTCCTCCTGTGTTACGCAGTTCGGCATAAGACGGGCACTGTTGCCATTATGGTTGCTATGTGAAAAAAATAGGTGAAACCAGAACGTTGTCTTAAAACAACATATAACATGTTGACATATCAATGTGTAAGCAGGAATTCTTAGGTATAGTCGAAGAAGCCAACGAGCGCAACACAGAATATGTCGGACGACTTGAATTATGCAGCTAATATTCTTGGCTCCTCACATAGCCTCAATCTGCAATTCCTGGTATGATAATTTATGGAAATCCGGCAATCGCTTCATTATTGCCGCTCTGAGACTGTTCACGTCGTCTACCATTTCAATGCCGAACTTGTCGCACACAGTTTGCACATTGCCTCTCTTCCAATATCCCTCCGGACAGGCCACGATAGCTTTCCCCAGCACCCCTGCACATATCCCAACCTCCAACAAACTGATAGGCTTGCGTTTCTGGGTGAAAATAGACGACAACAATATCGGCCTGGTCCTGTTTATCCAACTCCCACTTCACTTGCTGGCGGTGAGGCGGGAAATCAACATCCTCCCGCCACGAGCTATCCTAATCAGCTCGATATGCGTTATATAAGGTAACCGGTATATTGGAGAGGGAGGCACATAACGACTTCCGCTAATCGTTCGCGTCCTTTGCTGGTTGTTCCAGCAAAAAAGACGGAAATAACGCTGCGGGAAGGTTCGTCTGAAGGTGCGCGGATAATTTGACACCGTGATCCTGCCATAGGGGAGGAAGACAGCGTATTTTGATGTAATGCTTGAATGGAATGGGTAGGGGATACAGGACGGATGATATGGGTTTGAAAGCTAGGTCGTCTCTGTAAAGTGTTAGCTTGGGTAGATGAGCCTTCTCTCCAGGCAGAAAGTGGGCAACAACTCTCAATATCGTCTTACTGTTGAAAAATATACAGTACTGGCAAACCTGTTTTGGTAGGAAATCAATAGAGGTCTATCAAGCTGGTAGGTATTACACAGGGCCTGCCTCAGGCTGGGGTTAAGAGGGGTAAGCACAGGTCCCAACGGTGAGGGCCTAGGCCCCTAAGTCTCACACGCCAAGGTGTGGAATAATCATGCACCGGAAAGGGGCAGCCAGGGGCCCCGTATCGGCTACAATGAGAGCAGATTCAGCTTGAATGCGTCTAAGAGTATGGAGAATGCGTGTTGCTTGTCTGTTCATCTGAAATACTGCATCAATAGAAGAGTCTTGGCCCACTGCATCTACTAAATCTTCGGCTTACCACTGCTACTATGTCTGGTTGTACTAGACTGCGGCAACATCCGCGATATATCCAAATCCGCATATCCGCGGATATGGACGTAATCTGATATCCAAATATCCGCAGCGATACGATATGGATAGTAGAAGGTATCCGCAATGCGGATTTGGATTCTTTGTGGATAGACAAACAAACCAAACATGACTATATCTGTTGCTGCATAATTTATGCACGTTTTGTATGTAATATTGTTCAAGGAGTGTATTGAGCCACAATTCAAACATGAGAATCTTGATGCTAACAATATATCAAGCTGTATTTAGAAGACTTCTAATCTGCTGCTGGCACAATACAGACTCAGGAATATATTCAGAGATAGATAACGGAGTAGATACAACAGACAGGCTACAGAGTCAGGCTATTAGCAGTAACAGTGGCATGTTTATGCAACAAGGTTTAGTAGTGATATATATTTGATCCATCCTGGGAGATAGTATCATAGAGAAGCATGTAGTGCTGGCAAGCTTGTCAAAGCCAGAACATGCGTATATTACTGATATTAATCAGCACATTATACGTCATGTGTCAGGCTAGATTGGGTTAATCTAGCGAAAAGTATGCTAGTGCGGATAGTAACAAGATATCCATATCGTATCAGCGCGGATTTGGATGTGAATAAAGATAGCAACTCAGGTATCTGGTATCCGCATGGATACGATATGGATAGCATTTGCCATCTGATATCCGCGGATATGCCGCAGTCTAGGTTGTACTATGTATAAAATAGCAATTTACTAGTGTTGCTTGAATTAGCGTACATATATTGGAGTGGACGGTCTGGAATTCTTCGCTGAGGTTGTCTTTTGTACACCAAAACAAATCCTCATTCAATATCTCCCAGCTGCCGAATGAGATAGGAGGCAAACTACATGGCATAACTGCCATCCACTAAATTCATAGCCAGCTGTCCTTAAGCGTCTGCCGCTTTTTCGTCCAGAGTGTCCAGCGACTTTCTGTAAGAAATGTTCCATATTATACATATAAAAGGGTGGCAGGAACGGCTTGCCTCGCTTCCTTACGAAACAACCTCTCATAAGATCACAGAAGAAGATTGACACGTTTATTGGAGATAAAAGCTTGCGTCCTGACTCTATAAATAGGGCGAAACTCTTAGTGGATATTACTCGCGGCAGACGCGATTATATGCAGCATTTGCTGTCCCGAATAACCGTATCGCAAGAGATCACAAGACCTGGAGAAGCAGCACCCTTATGCATGGGGGAGAGACATCAGGGTTGGTCAGCCTGGAGCAAGAAGTCATCCTTTCCTACCGTATCCTGTTTAGGCCGTTTGCTTATAAGTGCCAGGTACTACCTTCTTATAACTAGAAGCCTTTCTTGCTCACCCAGACGCAGGGGTTAACCATGTTAATAAGCTTGCCTAGTCCGCTCCTTTCTATACTACAGAGTAATATAATCTAGGAGGTGCAGGTAGGCTCCTAATATGTGGAGTTTAACTAGATTTTAGAAATTTTTCGCATAAAATACCAATATCCAGAGCTGTTGTAGCGAAGCAAGAAAATATCGTATAATTATTAGAGATTGCAATAGCCCTAAATTAGATTTGCGATTCAGAATCACCCTTATTTCTCCTCTGTCCTCAGCACAGCTTATTATTCAGGCATAGCTTGTCACAACCTGAAAAATATTACGCGTAATGCTATAAATGCTATAGAGGCCGAGAAATTTTTCCAAGCCTTTTTTACAAAGCTTAGCCCTCTTCGCCTTCGAACGGGTGCGGGATGCGTTATTTGCAACGCTTTCATTGACGGAAAAACTCTTCTTTGTGGAGGGAGCTCCACTGGGTGGGCGAAGTACTCCGGAGAGGACTCTAGATTTTTCACTATACTGATGTTTAAAGCCAGCACGCAAATTTCCGGGATCGGTGGATGGTGGATATTGACCCTCCTCAACTATTCAAGCAGAGCAACTCCCAATTCGCGGGAATGTAGGAGCTCTATCAAGTACCATCTCTTCCAATCTTGACATGAGGTTGCTGGGAAATTATGTTCCCAGGCTCGGACCTTCCTGAGGGTCGAGGGTCAAGGGCTATAAAGATGTCTGAGTAGTCCCGCCGCTCACCATTCAATCTTTGGTTGGACCCGACTCATTTACAACATCCTATTGCACAAGTGGCACCTACGATCATGTTAGGCTTTATTTTCCTGTTGTCTAGCTGCTTTGCCGGGTCTGTGGCGTCTGAATGGCTTCCTGGGTATCCTGTTTGGGATAACCAATTCCAAATTCCTTGCATGGGGTCTAAGGCCAGAACATCTCCATCGAGAGGCGCAATCGTCGTCGATCAAAGTGAGCCTGGGTACGCGGAATCGTACAAAACTGTGCAAGAAGGGGTGGATGCACTTAATGCCACAACAGACGTCTCCCAGGAGCTCTTCATCTTTCCTGGAACCTACGCGGAGCAGGTCTACATTCCTCCGCTTGAGTCTAACCTCACAATCCAGGGGTATACGTGCGATTCAACTTCGTATGAAGGAAATGCTGCCACCATTACCTACAATCTTGCTCTTATCAATACAACCAATGATGACCATACAGCGACCCTGCGGCAATGGAACACAAATACAAAGATATACAACCTCAACATTGTCAATACATTTGGACACATTCCGCAAAATGGCCAGAACCTGGCCCTTTCTGCATACAAGGCGAACCAGGGCTACTATGGTTGTCAATTCATCGGATACCAGGACACCGTCCTAGCAGAAACAGGTGAGTATCAGCTGCGTCTAGTACCTTCTCCTTTTTACTTGGTCTGACTGTTCTGTAGGCTACCAGCTATACGCCAAAAGTCTTATTGTTGGGGCAGTTGATTTCATCTTCGGACAAACAGCGCTGGCATGGTTTGAAAACGTGGATATACGGACCATTGCAGCCGGCTGCGTGACAGCCTCTGGGCGGAGCAGCGATAGCAATCCGTCCTGGTATGTGATCAGCCGTTCTAATGTATCAGGGATCAATGATACCGTTCCGGCTGCTGATAACTATCTCGGCCGGCCATGGGGGTCGTTCGCTCGCGTTGTATTTCAGCAGACTTACCTGGGTAAAATTATTGCACCGGCTGGGTGGGAGCAATGGTCGACCAGCAGCCCTAACACGGAGAATGTCACATTTGTGGAGTATGCAAACTACGGCCCTGGATCTGTCCTGGAAGAGGGACCGCGAGCGAGCTTCAGTGAGCAATTGGATGCGCCGATCGAGATCCAATCGATTCTGGGACATAACTTTCAACACGAGTGGTGGGTGGATACTGATTACCTGGAGGAGAGTGATCTTGTCTCTTCTTGCACCGTGGCAGGCCTTGAAAAAGTGTCACAGAAAGCAGATCAAAACTGTAGCACGACTGTCAAGGCATCTACAATATCCACCACAGTCACAGCAACTTCGGCAACAGCATCTGCCACAGTATCAGCAACATTATCAACGCCAACGCTAACGTCAACTACGACTTCCACCAGAAGTCACTGTACCTTTACTGAATACAGCCAGATACCCTCTGCTGTTGCATCGTGTTCGAGCATCGTGCTGTCCAACATTGCTGTACCCAATGGATCCGCCATTGACCTGTCTAATCTGCAAACGGGAACCACGATCACGTTTGATGGACTGACAACATTTGGCTTCACGAATTCGTCATCCTTCGATCCAGTAACCATTGGAGGAAAGGACATCACCATCACCGCTACAGAAGGCGCTGTGATTGACGGGAATGGCCAGGCTTATTGGGACGGCTTGGGCTCTAATGGAGGCGTGCCGAAGCCCGACCATTTCATCGTAGTCAATAAAGTGACAGGAAACTCAGTGATTGAGAGGCTATATATTCAGAACTGGCCGGTACATCTCTTCTCAATCAGCGGTTGCTCGAATCTCACCTTCCAGGATATGGTTCTGAACAACACGGCTGGAAATGAACCGAATGCTCGAAGCAGTGGTTTGGCTGCAGCGCATAACTCCGACGGCTTCGATGTCAGCAGTTCTTATAATATCACCATCCGGCGCAATTCGGTATACAATCAAGATGATTGCGTGGCCATCACCAGCGGAAACAACATAACTGTTTCGGAAATGCTGTGCAGCGGAGGACACGGCTTGTCCATTGGTTCAGTTGGGGGGAAATCCAACAACAACGTCACTAATATCCTGGTATGATTCATAGTTCTCAATACTCATGGTATCATGTACTAACAAAAGGCCAGTTCACAAACTCAATTGTTATTGACTCTCAGAATGGCGCCCGGATCAAAACCAACTACAACACAACCGGATTTGTATCGAATGTGACTTACTCTAACATCGCAGTAAACAACGTCACTATTTATGGCATTGATCTCCAACAGGATTACCTGAATGGTGGGCCTACGGGAATTCCATCGTCAGGTGTGATTGTGGAGAATATTTTGTGGCAGAATGTAACAGGGTCGATGGCTTTATCGGGGCAAGACTACTACATTCTGTGCGGCACAGATTCCTGCTCTAACCTGGCTTTCGAGGACGTGTCTATTACTGGGGGCGGAGTGCCTAGTAGCTGTAACTATGATGTGACAGGGTGTTCGTGATGGCAGGGACATGGGAATCGTGGGTTAGTTAGATCTATAAGCTTCCTGCTGTCCTGAATATACAGAATTTGTGAGGTCCTTGATTGAGTATGATTAAAGGAGATGAAAAATTCCATGCTCTAAAGAAGAGAAAAAAAGCTCTCTGTTGAAACTATAGTATGAATCGTGGAGTAATATAGGGCTATGGATATCGTAAGTGTATTATTCAGTGTGATAATATGAAAGGAACAGGTTCACAGAGATGCAATTGGAACATTTATAATGTGGCATTAAGAGGAAAGGGCAAGCTCTAATATGCTTTGTCTTAATGAACTTCCCTCTGGTCTTAACGACCAGAATACTGCAATTCCAAATACCTCGCCGGAGCATAGGTCACGGCAGTAACAACGAAAGTCAGCTCGTTGGCAACATCACCGCCAGACTCTCCAATCACCTTAGCCAGAGGTCCAATGAACCATGTCTCGTCCATTCCCATGCACCACGCTATAATACCGAGGCAAAAAGCTACGGCCGCAGCAATGCCGACGGGTAGTCTGGCGGGGTCGTTCCACCCTTCCAGGTCATAATTCTCGAAACTACCCTTGCGGAAGATAAAATGCTCCTGGAACAGGATAATGGCGTAGCTTGTACACCAGTAACCGAGCAAGCTGAGGAAATTTTGAAGATACTCATTCAGCTTTGCTCTCCCGCCAACAGCTAACCCCAGAATACAGGCAAAGCAGAATAATGTCCAGAGAAAACGCGGAATCCGCCCGAATGGTCGAGCCAGCTGCTGGAAGGAGATAGCAGCACTGTAAATGCTGATAACATTTTGGTTAATCCCGGATAGAACTAGAAGTGTCAGGAGAAATTTGGCAAATCCGCGTGGATGCAGCATCTCTTGGATGAGATAGCCCAGTCCTTGGTCCTCATAAGCAATTTGCCACTCTTGCTTATTCTTGAACGCAGAGGCGACCACGCAGCCTGCGATCATGGGAATACATGTAGGCAAGGCAATCCCTAATGTCGTCATGAGGAAGACTTTGACGCGGTTGACATCGGCCGGATAGTGGACGTAATAGTCGCTGGCCATGGTACACCACGAGGCGCTTGAGCCGTAGACGACCGCTAGTAAACTGAGCAGCGATCCCGACAGAGTGAGTCCTTCCGCGGATGCCGGACTCTCGTTATCCGCATACCGACCGGTCTCACCATAGATAATCATGAAGATTACGAAGAAGATCATCCAAGCATATCGCTCATAAACTAGGATCGCATTCAGTCCGGCGAAAGAGATAAAAAGTGCCACGACCGCCAGGATGACAATCCCCAGGATTAAAGAGACGTGGCCATCCGAAACTGCAGTCAAGGCCAGACCTCCAGTGATACACGAGACCGCCGCCCATCCCATCTGCTGGATGCCGTTGAGAAGCGCAATGAGTTTGTTGGGCCACCAGCCGAAGCTATACCGGCTTACACTGATCTGACGCAGGCCAGTTGCGCCACCAAACGTCGCGCAGAACCCTGTCAGCGCGCCGCCGAGAATGGAAGCGAAAATGATGATAAGGATCGATTGCTTGAGGCTCAGACCGAATTCCCAGCCGAGGAAGCCTGTCGCAAAACAGGAAGTGTTCATGACTCCACTAGCCCACAGCAAAGCCATCGTCAGCTCCTCGAACCAAGACACGGGCTTCTTGTCTTCGGCGCGTTTACGGTCGATGGCTTCTGACTCCACGCCGAGTTTTCTATTCATTCGTGCTTCCAACCCGTTGAGCCAAGACAAGACGCCACCTCCTGAGGCGTTATCGGAGAGTTGTGTAGTCTCTAGGCCAGGTGCATTGTTGGAGCTGACTTGGGGAATACCCTTCTCGGCCGCGTAGCTGACGGCGCGGACGCCTTTTTCGGGATCAGAATCAAACACCATTGTGATTCCAGTCTTGTGTGAACCGATAGGCCAACTGTTGTACTAGAATAATTAAGAAGAAAAAAAATTAGGCGGGAGGGGAGGAACAGAAAGGGGGAGAATTCTCGCGCGCGCAGGTACAGTGATGTGGGTGACCCCAACTGGACGGCAGGTGCGTCAGGAAGAGTATTGGGGAAGGGTGACAAACATATCTCAAACTACTGACAGATCTTGTTGTCTTAACTACCGATTGAAGAGGACTTTCATTTTCAAATGTTCCCCACGCAAAAGGTTGAAAAGGCTTATCGAAAAGCTTGACGGTTGCATTCTGAAGGTGGGGTAGCCCTAAAACTTCCTAATTAGGGCCTGTCGCCGCGGCTATTGACTCTCTGCCATCCGCTTAAACTGTTAGTCTCTCCAAACGCTTTTTTTAACTGTTGCCCTAGCGAATCAAAATGATCCAGGCTTATCTGTCAGTTGGTCTTCGCCTCGTTTATCACTAGTGCCTCCGCGACGGTTCGTCTCCCTCATTCCCTATGCCCATTCTGTATTCTACGGGTCAGAGTACTCATTTTTGATACGTACGATACTACTAGTTATTATGTGAATTTTTCGATGCAGGAAATGAGCTGCTACCGCTCAAGTCCATGGTTGTTAGAGACGCGAATGTTCTGACATGCGGTTCTGGCAATAGAATCGGATACTGTCCAGGGTTCTTGTTTCTGGTTCTGAAGTTCTCGAAAGCTGCGGGGGATATTATAACGCAGCAAAGCTCCTGTCAAGTTGGCATCCTCTTCAGGAAACTGAGGTGTAGTTTGAACGATGATGAGGACTTGCCACCGTGATCAGGAGGACCGGCCAACACTAGCGCGGTCCTGGGAATAAATCATGTTAGTCGTGCGACATCTACACGTGATGCCAAGGCCGCTAAGTGTTAGCAGGACTAGCAAAATGGCGTCGAGTTTGGCCACTTCGATTGCTAAATCTGTGTCATTGTTATATGTAGTCTTAAGGTTTTACTGGAATTGCTCATAAGGTTCCCTAGTATTATAGAATACTGGGACGTTTGAATTCACGAAGTGTAAGGTTTAAAATGAAGAGTATTAGAATATAAGGACAAGCCTTCTCAATAAAGGAAGGTATATTGAAACTGATACGGAAATATCATGTGACCTTCGTGTACACGATGAGTCTCTGTGGCTGGTGACAACCAGAATAAAAGCCCTTACTAATAAGGGTTGACCCTTTTTGGTGTAAGTGGCAAAATCTCACAGCTGGCTTACACCACGTGATATAAGCGGCCTAATCTCCAACCCCTTTTTTCATTATACTGTAGGGATCCAAGAGAGAGAGAGATTGAAGAAGAGATCTATCGCAACAAGATAGAGAATCAATCGTCATATGGCATCCGATCCTTAGTAGGCTACGTTCGTGTAGTTGATACAGCTTCCTTCTGCCCTTCCCCCTCTGAGCTTCCACAACAGAAACGCCCTACCAACTCGCATGCCAGTAGTTAACTTTATGAACACGAGCCTCAAAGTTTGTATAGGCAGGTCTTATGGTACATCCCTTGTTTCGCTCATGTGCGCCAGCTGCAGCAACCTAGAAAAAAGCTCGGTCTGGATGAGCTTCCACCTTCCTGCTATAGGGTGACCCTGCATAGGACCTTTTTGGCGTTGGTGAAACTAATATCTACTCCACCATTGAGGAGCTGTAAGTGCCATACACAGTTGCATGTTATCGTTTTGTTCATGCACAAAGTCCACCAGTCCATCTGGCTCCTTGTCAACCGTCCATAACTCCTACCCTGCCAACTTCCCCAGTGGCGTAAACCCACGTTATGAGTGACAAAACAGGCCGCTCCTTTTTCGGTAGTGAATGTGAAGACGGATACAGATTGCTAATATTTTTTTTATGAACCCTGCGATTACAGATATCTTCTTGACTATTGGTTGCGAGAAAAGTAGCCAGCATGATCCTACTTGCCACCTGCACATAGCATCAGCTAAACGGCGATGGACGTTCTGTGAGGTTAAGCAGCCTATGGTAGTGCTTCAATGTCCCGCGGCTCAGAACTAGCGTAGCCTATTTACAGCCATCGGGTGGTCAGAAGAGTACTGTGGACCAATGACACAATGACTCAACGTTGCCGAGAGGAATAAACCAATACCTCTGACAGTATCTTGTAAGTGGTCGAGTAACGGCATTTACCCGGCAATTCAGAAATGTTTTGAGCAGGTCATCCACATAGCTGGATGAGACTTAAAGCCGGAAAAAGGTTCAGGGACGGCAAAGAACTACCTATGGAAAATACCCAATGGCGACTAAAGAGATTGCACTAATGAATTAGCATAACAATGGACGCCAAACATGTGATTTGAGGGGCTGACCGAGGACCATCCTTCAGCATGAAGATTTCCGCAGGTTTACTCTGTCAACGTGTAAAGCATTCCTTATCAATAAGTGTGCTGCCGTTGGCAGCTGTCGATCTGTCTTAGCAACCAGTCATATATGGTTACTCGATTAGTAGTGGAGACATGTCGCATTGTATAGCCTGCCAAGGGCTCTGCCGTGTCTGCTATCTTATATTAAGTCTACTTCATTCCCAACCAGACGCTCCTTCAGAGCGGGCAGGTTGAATGGTTTGCGCAGCGGTCAAAAATGGCAATGTCTTTTTCCTATTCCCTGGCCGACGGCTTCTGGCCATGCGTCAAGCTCGGCGTCTCTCTAGCGCTAGTATACATCACTTCGCTCATTGTATACAACCGCTACTTCCACCCTCTACGACACTTCCCAGGCCCCGCTTGGGCCGCCATTAGCCCACTCTGGTATTTCAAAAGGATCCGCTCTGGCAATCCCCAGGACGTCCAGCACCCCCTGCACGAGCATTTTGGTGATTTCGCCCGTATTGGCCCGAACATCCTCGCCGTGCGTCACCCGGATGCTATCGAGACGGTGTTCGGTACGAAGAACGGAAAGGTCTGGCGCAAGGCCGCATTTTACGATAGCTTTGATCCACATGTCCGAAATGCGCGGACAGACAGCTTCTCTGAGCGCGATGATGCCAAGAATGCTGAGAGACGGCGGCTTGTCGGCGGCCTGTACGCGCAAGGCAATGTGCTGAGGTACGAGCCATGTGTAGATCGCCTGATCCGTCTGTTCCAGCTGCGCATGGAGGAGTACAGTGAGTCAGGGCAAGAGTTTGACATGAGCGTCTGGCTGGAGCGATACACGTTTGACGTGATTGGTGAGGTCTTCCACGGCCGGAGGGAGGGTTTCGGCATGCTCCGGGACGGGGCCGACTACAATGGGTGGTGTTATCTGATGGGTGTTATGCCGGACATTGGCGCTGCGACTACATACCTACCTTGGGGGTTTCGAAGTCTGTACCTGCTCTCTCAACTTGTCTTTCAAAGCTCCCGTGATGGAGTGAGGGGGATGCTCGACGTCACCAAACAGGCCGAAAGGGCAACCCTTGAGCGATGGGAGGAGATGCAGAAAGGGAAGGTTCCTTCCGAAAGTGATATCTTGACTGGCCTTCTGGAGATGGTCCAAGAAAGGGAAAAGAATGACAGTGACATGGCTTCATGGACGGTGGCTGACGTTGTGACCGAGGTTTGGGCTGTGATCTGGGCTGGGAGCGACACCACTGCCACTGCGCTGACGAGCATTTTCTACCACCTGCACCGGAATCCGTACAAGCTGGCGAGGCTGAGAGAGGAAATTGATGCCGCATTCGAAGATGGCCGACTACGGTTCCCTATTCGATTCAACGATGCAAGAAAACTCCCATATCTTCATGCTGTCATCCTGGAAAGCATGAGGGTGCATCCTTCTCTGGGGATCGGACTTCCACGTGAATCACCAGCAGGTGGTGCGAATATTGGAGGAACTTTCATTCCTGGGGGTGTTGAAGTCATCGTTAATCCCGCGGCAGTTCATTTCGATGAACGCTCTTTTGGAGCCGATGCGAAGGAATGGATTCCAGAACGGTGGCTGGCAGACACGGAGGCCACGAGGCGGATGGAGCGGTCGATGCTGCACTTTGGGTACGGGCCGCGCATGTGCATTGGCAGGCATATTAGCAATATTGAGATGTATAAACTGCTTCCCGCCCTCCTTCGTGAGTTTGAATTTGAGATGTTGGTTGACCGTTGGGAGGTGAAAGGATCATGGTTTCATCGCGCTCACAATGTGAAATGCAAGGTGAAAAGAAGGGGTTGATTAGTCTGGATAGACGGCACAGGCAGTTTTATGATACCTTCGAGATTTTACTACGAATGTATATGCATATATGATAGTCATGTCGAAACGGGAGAGGATTTATGTATAGAAAAAAGGCATTTTTCGTTCGGCCTCAGAAACCTAGATAATCCCTCCTGGGCATATGTTTATGAATTTCGTGACCAGTTTATAGCGTAGTTGGTAGAAACGTAAAGTAGAAAAGTAAATATAAAACAACTATCAAGTATATTCTCTATAACTAGACTTGTTAGCCCCCAGCTCAGCGCAGATTCTCCACCCCCAGATAAACAAGTAACTTGACCTAAATAATCCGAATACCCAATATGTAGAGTGTTTCTGAAAATGGAGAAAATATAATTTCCTGAATAGACTACTATTAGATAGAATGTGAGACGCCAGTTACTTCAGAATGAACGCGGTACGCCCGCCCCTCCAAATGGGCGAAATTCCAACGTCCGTCATCAAGATGTAGCTAGTGTGCGCAACCGGAGAGCAGACAGTCTGGAAAGCCACTTCAAGTCAGCATTGCGGGATATATCTAGGTGTTGGTTACCTGGCAGCCTCGATATCGAGTTGCCATTTTTTTATTCGAAATGAGCTGCAAATCACCACTAGAGATTTTTGCGAGCCTCCAAGAGCTGGTGGGTGAGAAATTTAGCATATAACCGCATCTCTCTTCAAACATACAATTTCCACATTAGTAAACGCAAGGCCCTGGTTTATAGCCCAAGCCGAAAACAATCACTCAGGAGCTGCAGCCCAGCTGAAGAAATACACCAAGCACGAGGGTCGCAGGTATTTGCATGAGATGAAGGGCAGGTTTAAGGAGGCTAACTGAATGAACATGCACAATGCCAGCGCTGATCATCCACAAGGTGGAGCAACAAAGGCGTCAAAACTTTACAAATAGGACATATTGACGTAACTCGACGATATAGAGCATTGTTTCGGGCCATGTTTACCTTAACAGCAATAGGTAGGGAAGTCATCCCTCTTCATTATATCGTGATTTAAGCCGTCTCTTACATCTTGCCCTCAGCGTGCTGGCACTGGAAATGTTATGGCAACCCCTTGTTTCACTCATCTTTTATGTATTGAATGCACCTGAGCTGTGTTGTCAAGGGTGCCATTGTCACCTGTAAGCTTCACAGAAATATTAAATTGTGACTAGTGAACAGGATGATCTTGCTTACTATTGTGAAGAAAGTTCTCAGATATCAGCTAGCGACACTGCTGTACATCGGCATCATTGAAAATCACGAGCCATTTTCCTCCGTTATGAATATGGCTTAGCGCTTGGAGTTGGAGTAAGTGCTTGGAGTTAGAGTAGCTGATACTCCAATATTGAGAGGCTATATAAGATGACACGTGTATCTCCCATCTTTCTGTTCTGTAACTAAGTCCATGAGCTCGCTCTCTCAGACAACAATCACTTAGGTTTCTCTATTCTGTGCCAACTTCCTCTGGCCAACCGTGGATTTCACTACACCTCCGCGCTCAAAGCTGATGTAGCCTTGATCTGTTCATTAACCTCTACTGCTGTTAATACCTCATATCTTCGTTTCGAGTGCTTGATGGATCGGAGGATGATATCAGTATCCTTTACTCGATTCGCCAATTGATCTTTAGAATCGTCGAGCATTGGGCTTAGCTGAAATAGCAATCATCCTCCATCACACCTGATGAAGCTGCGCCCGGTATGTCCGAGCCATGTTAGCAAAATCCTAAACCACGCCGAGCTGAGACCGTCTCATCATGGCCACGCTGGCCAGTCTTCCTGATATGGTGCCCGGACCCTTGATGTTCACCCATCACGCTGCCGCCACTTGAGGGGCTAGTTCACATGGACTTCTAAACATATCTTTAACCTAAGAGGAGGGAGTCAAAACCGGCTCCCCTCACAATTACTCTTTTTCTCCAGTTTCTGAAGCCTTCAGCGGCAATAATCTCTCCTTCTTCCCTCCACTTTCAGGTGACTTCCATACGATTCTTCCACATATTATTTGTCCTGTACTCCCTAATATGTATTGGTGGTGTCAGCCTGCATTGATATAGAGCTAATCAAGAGTGAGCTAGGTAACTTAAACAAGCCCTCTAGCCAATCCCGTCGAACAGGATCTCACAGGAGTTCTTCCACAAGATATGGCTGGCTGATTGATCACGTGGTGGTCCTAGGACGAACCATTCCAGCCCCAATTGTGAACATCGCAACTGTAAGCGGTGACTCGCCGAATCACCGTGCCAGTTTTAAAAATCGGGGACGTTGCAGAATGCAGCCTCCAGAACATCAAAGTCTTGCTCAATCACAATATCCCGCTTCTCTTTGCTGCGGTTGTCCTGCACACACTGCCGTCCTGGGAAACTTTGTGGCGTCACAATACGGATAGAATATACTCTACGGGCATGTCACTGGGATCTGGCCTACAAGGCAGGGTCTTCTTGCCTCGTATTTCAGCTTTGCCAAGATCATGCATCTAACTCCTGGCAGTCTCTGCCGAGGAAAGTGGTGTGAAGTCACGGACGACAGTGAACTATTCACACATATAAGTAGGTCTGGAAGGACATATCCTTGGGCATCAGAAGTGCTACGAATAGTAGATTCTGCTTTCTATTTCAATCCTCTACGTTCAATTCTGTGATCCTATCTGCATACTCTAAGCTATCCTCCAAAGCAACATGGGCTGGGACGAGAAGGGAATCCATTGCGGTGTGTGGATTAACCATACCGAAGTGGACGTTATCTTCCAACACAAGAATGATGTCCGTCGTTTCCACATGAGGGACAAGTGGGGTGATTGGGGATACGGAATTGATTTGTTTCTCGGCGATGCTGTGACGCCAACCAGCACCACCGTCAACCCCTGGAGCAGCACGGATATGAAGGTCAAAGGTGGAACCGCTGAGAAGTTTGAATTCCGAGTCGTGCGCAAGGGGAAGACCCTAGTATCTCGCTGGCAGGACATCAATGCGTACACTGGCAATCTCGGCGATGGCGACATGGGCAAGGTCCCTGGCGAGCAGAAGATTACCATTGTCGATGGCCTCATTATCCAGTATACCTTTTATGACGCAGGCAACTATCACACTGACGACCTGCCGAGCGCCCATCAGTGCTATGTTACTGTCGCTCCAGATCGGTCAGCATGGATGGCCGTGGTCATGCCACCTGGATCACCCACTGCGCAAAAGCCGTTCCATCGCTTTGTCCTACCAGCTGCCCATAACTTCGGCTTCAACACTATGGACAATTGTGCGGTGATGGCGAGTAAGCTAGGGCCTGCAGCCCTTGTCACTGAGGTCCTGCTCCCTCTCCTTGGTCCCCTGGGCTTCATAGGACATTTGGGACCGATCGCCGCGTCAAAGGCACTGGGCATTATGGAAGCGACGTCGCGCAACCAGAAGGACAACGTCCCAGATCAGTTGGCAATGGGTGCTCGGTTTTTCGAAGTGCGAGCATCCCGACTCAACCCGCAATTGCGCAGCTTGACCGGCCTCAATGACTTGTATTTTCATCACGGCATGCTCCCAGGGCAGCCAATCCTCACCTTTTTCCAGGACGCCGTCAACTTCCTGTGCGCGCAGCCGACCGAGATCATCGTGGTCTGGTTTACCTGGAACCAATGGAGCGAAGCCAACCCCGAACCCGATACCGTGTTGAAAATGCTCCAGGACTGCTTCAACGATGCCAAAGCTAAAGGTATGACGCTGGAACGAGGCACGTTCGCCGATTTGGACCGCCCAGTCGACACATTGCGCCAGGAAAACAAGCGCTTTATCATGTCCTTTAAGAACGAGGGTTACTACCCTTACGACAACTTCGATACGAAGCGGCATGCCATCGCTGACGGCTCTGGAATTATCACTGAGTTCAGCGAGATATCAGCCGAGAAACAAAAGGGAACACCCATGACTTATCTGCAGTGTCAGACTACCATGAGCTCGAATACCTATGGTCTGGCAGCGGCAATCACGTTCCATAATCGGATTCTTTTAGCACAGAAGGCCAAAACTGATCCCTTGACGCTGGATTGGCTTTATGCACATGTGAAGGCTCAGCTTGGTGACGATCATCTTCTTGTTATCATGAACGACTTCTTTGACCTTGCGACCTCGGATGTTGCGAACCAGCTTACCAAGACGAGGCTCTGGGATCCCTAGGTACGCTTATCGCTCACGTCTAGCTGATGTCCCGGGTGTTTATATCTGACATGAAATTGTTGCGACACTCGACCCATACACTGTGTATGCGATGAGAGGTCGGCCGACTGGGACAACCTAATATGTTAGCATTCCGTATATGTCATCAGGATCTGTCGAGTATATGTATGTCACGGACTATATTTTAACTATTGCTCTGGAACATGATCGCTCCTATTTGAATACAGACATTCGTTTACCTAGTTGCGTTTTATATACTTCTTGCAATCAGAGTCTTTATTAACATAGTAGTAGGAAGAAAAGAAGTAATTAATATTCTCAAGTACTGTTGAATTATATCGGTTTTATTCCGGCGCTCATCTAGTATAAAAATTATAAAAAAGATTTACAAATTAACAATAATTATTAGAAGTAGTAATAGTTTGCTAAGTACTAGGATAATAGCTAAATATACAGTATCTAAAATAGATAATTATATTTTGAAATAGCATCCTCACTACCCATTATTTGCCTCGCTTGAAGTTGGCTTATGTACAGAAGAAGGGGCTGCAGGGACTGACTCAAGACCTGCGGGCTCAAAATGGCTCGCCTTGGGGGCCTTGCCATGCTTATATTGCATTATACCATCATGGTTTCTGTCTGGATTGGTCATCTGTCAAGGTAGATTGTGGATCTTGTCCAGCATTGCCAGGTTGCTGCTGCCTCAAGGGACAAGGCACACGCCCATGCGACTGTGTAGTCATCAAGGGCGAGAGAAGCTACTAACAAAGAGCAGAAAATAGGGAGAGGTTTTAATCTCACTCTGCAAGGTATATAAATGCAGTAAAATACCGGTAGTTGGCAATTGGCGTGTCTGAAGGAGGCAGGGTTTGACGACGCGGCCTGCAAGGCTGACATGGCCGATCGCATGTCTACATATGTCGCACGAACGGGTATTGGACGCCTGACTGCAACCCTGACCACCCTTGAAAATCTTAAAGGCAGTGCCCAGTAACAAACAAGTTTCAAATCTGTAAGATCACTAGAGGTTCCCGGAAGATTCAATTTTTCCCCTTGTACTCTTACACAGTGCACTGCATTCGGCGATATGGAACCGTCGAGAATGCTGTCAATGCTCAGGCGCATATATCCGCTACCAGAAGCACAACAGACACCACGGACGAAGCCTTTACTTCAGGAACCCAGCGTCTAACCAACAGCAATAGATAACTAGACCTATACGACATGATATGTACATGATATGTACAAAGACACTCAAGCCTTCCAACCATGCTCCAGGACCATACGGACGGTCTGCGCCTGGATCTCCGGGAAGCGGCGGTTGAGTGACTCTTCCTCGGGCAGATCAAAGTCCCCAGCAGCTGTCCAGCGGCCAAATACAGCCAGCATATATTGGAGCTGCTCCTTGGGCAAGAATGCGTAGGCGAGCGGATGTGATGGAAGCTCTGTAACTTGGAAGGTTCTCAACATATCCTCGCTGTCGTAAGTGACGTTGAAATGGACACCTGCGGTGCATATACAATGATCGCGTAAGCACTGGCTAAAACTATGAAGGTGCATATATAGATGAAAAGGTACGAACCTTTGACCTCTTCCGCGACAGCAACAACCTCATTCAACGTCTTTTTGTCGCCGATAATAATGCTCCGCTCCGGCCAGTTTGCTTGACTGATGAGCGCAGCAACGAACTTGGCCACGTCGAAGGTATGCGTAAATACGACGGGTACATCGCCTGACCCCGGTATTGCGGCTGTGTTATTCGCCACATCGACAGCGAAGACAAATGGCTGGAGGTAGCTTTTGACTTTGGGCATCCCGTAATAGTCCAAGAAGAAGCCATTCGAGATCAAGGTATATTCCAGGCTCGTGCTCGATCGCAGTTTTTGCGCTGCAGCTAACTTACCCCGGATCAGTGGGAGGATTTCTCCATGTCTAAGATGGTGTTTGATCAGCGTCCGATATGTGAGTATTACGCGAAAAGTGCTTACGCTTCGGTGTAGAGAATGCCAAATTCGCTAGGGACGAATCGTTTGGTGCTCGACGAATGCTCTGCAGCTTCGATGAGATTCAGTTGCGCGTCGCTTGTATCGTCGGTCGTCAAAGATACTGCAGATATGACGGTGTCGATTTTATTGCTTTCCAGCAGGTGGGTAAGGGATTCGACGTTAAAATAGTCCGCAATGAGCAGTGGAATTCCCAGCTCTTTTGCCAGATCATCGTCGGCCTAGGTCATTTCCATGATCAGCCCCATAAAGAATATATCAATTGGTCGTTGCTGATATTTGATCTGATGCCTACCTTTCTCGTCAAAATGCTGACGGAGTGATCCGTGGTGTTCTTCAAGGCCTCGACAATGGCGCGTCCCAGCTTGCCGGTTCCGCCAGCGACAGCAATGATGGCCATGGTTGGAAATGGTTGGAAATGGACTGAATTCTTTTGGGAAGTTCTCTGCTACTTGAGTACGACAGAGAGGCGAGGGTTTTAGTAGGTATTCATCCTTCCAAACCACTGCCGTCGGAATGAATAGTTCCCGATGCGAAGGGCAAAGATATCCATCTGTCAGCGATGCTTAGCAATGACAGCCCTGACTCCATGAATTGACCATCTTTTTAGGTGTTGTGATTGGCTGCACAGCCTAATCTGAGTTGTTCGTCTCCACATCCAAGCTACTTGAGATTTGTCAGTCGGGTGCAATTTGCTTCCGACATCCTCTTCGTTCATCCTGGAGTTGGGACGCTCTCGTGCAGTCTGGTCTGCATTGATCGGGATATCTGAACTCTTTATCTGTGTGACCTGCTTAGCCCTTAAAGAGCAGATTGCAACTCTCGTTTCCTGTTATCTATTTGCAACGCTCGGTCAAAAATGAACTTCTCGAAAGAAGGTGGTTTGCCACCAAGCGAAAAACGCAGAAGAATCACCAATGTAAGATAGTGTCCTGCTCATCTAGCGAATCCTGCATAACACCTAGCTAGGCATGCCAACAATGTCAGAAAAATAAGAAACGCTGTGACGGCGGCAGTCCACGGTGCACTTCGTGCACAGAGCGCCAGTTGGCTTGTACTTACCTCGGGGTCAGACGAAGAGGGCGAGGGAGAACGTCGGTAGGACTCTTGGAGATGGACGGTATCATAAGCTAATCCTACTCCAGGAGAACATATATAGAGAAGCTTGAGGCTCGAGTTAGCGAATTGGAGACTTTCTTGCGCCATTCGACGAGTGCTCCAGTGACGACCAACGACAACAGTCTTCTCAGCGTTGAAGCCTCTGAGAACAACGCTCAGTCTAGTTTATCGGATAGACTGGATTTTCCGGAGCCAGAAGGGAGGTCGTCTGAGCTAGAGATTTGCCCAGGTGACCACGAGAAAGCGCAGCTAGCGCTGAGGGAAAGATTATTCTCGATACTCCCTGAGCTAACAGGGGCTGAAGAGTCCAAGTTAGAGGCAAGCCACGGCCGTCTTACTAGTCCTATCTTCATCCAACTTCCCCAAAAGCCCTATCTCCAGTCTCTGCTCGAAGTGGCCTTTTTTGAACTCAATCAAATAGTGCCATTATTTGATGTTCCCGTGATGCAGAGCCTCGTGGAAGACCACTTCTCACACTCGACCGTTCACCGAGGAAGTTATCGCCAGCGCTGGGCGATGCTGAATGCAGCAGTAGCTGTAGCAATTCAGCTCCGGACCGCAAGGGGCTCGCATGCTAAGATGATGGAACTCTCATGGGCTTTTTTTAAGAATGCGTTCAGCATGTACTCCGCCATTACTTTACGGGGTGCAGACATATTGTCCCTGGAAGCCCTTCTTGCTATGGCATTATACATGCAGGGATCAAGTGATATACGAACCATGTCTGTTCTGGGATGCGCGGCCGCACGCCTGTCATTGACACTTGGTTTGCATACGAAGACATATTATTCCGGGTGTGATCTCGCTGCAGCGAACCGCAGCAGGAGGGCTTTCTGGGCAGCTTATATTTTCGACAAAGACATATCTGTAAAGACAGGATTGCCTTCCAACTTCGATGAGGATGGAATCAACATCGACCAACTTGATCTCATTATGCCTGATACCGTTACACCCGCATCTTCAATGGGCAGCAACGGCTCGGGAATCAATGCATCAACGTCCAGCTTTCTCCAATCGAAGGTTGAACTAACAATGATTGGATCCAATGTCCGGAAGCGGCTATTTTCCAAACCCTGTAGTGAACAGAGTGTTTACCAGCTGTTGCACATCGTGGCTGAACTTTACTATCAACTGGTGAGCTGGAAAGCAAGCCTCCCGTTACATCTCCGACCTGACCATATCAACTGGTCCACAGCACCAATGGCCGGGGAACCTATTGCCCTGTTGCACTTCGCCTACTATAATATCCTCTGTGAGATTCACGGCTTTGCAGCGCACCTCAATCACGAAGGCGATACTAATATCATATGGCAAATCAAGTCCGCAAGGATTGCTCAAACATCGGCAGCCTGTCAGACAATCCAGCTACTGCAATACTTACCTCGCCAGGAACAACCTGGACGTCTCTGGTATGTATATTCAAATGTCTACAGAAAACCCATTCTTCTGGCTTATCCCTTACTAGGCATCTTTTATTCTACCCTATGTCTGCGTGCATCACACTCGTCTCCACAGTACTCGAGAGCCCTCTGGATAATCAGGCACGTTCCTGCGCCCAGCACATCAGTGATCTCGTCAAATTCTTAAAGTTGCAGCGTGACAAAATCCTTGAAATACAAGCCTTACTGGATCTATGCTGCGAGTTCGAAAAACTAGCTTTCCATTCGATTTCGGAAGCGGAAAATGGGACCAGGACTTCGAGTTCACTCAGCAATGGAATCAAACCAGGGCTGGACGCATATAGGCAGGTATGTTACCCGACCAAGTTGGAGTAAAATAATAGAAAAAGGAGGAATGTAGGCCGTGATTTTACTAACCTTTGCAACAGCAAATATTGTCTTATACCCACGGCAAAACTAGCGGTATACAGCTCGCTTCCGGGTTAATGGGCAATATACCCAGCTTATGCTCTATTGCTGCTACTACTTTTGCTGGCTTAGTGCCTAAAGTGCAGATATCTTCATATTCAAGCTTGCTTGCGCCATCAACGCTGAGCCCTGAAAGTTATGGATTCCTCTTGGATAATTTTGGATGAATCACCAGTTCCTATTTCCCGCTGCGCATGACATGGACAATTAGTAACGGCACTGTTGCTCCTGTATTTTATGGAAAGCCAATCGAAATCGTACAATGACATTGCAGCGTCCTGTCTCTCTATACTGCTCCGATAGGATATTTTGGCGCCAAATTATGAGAGCGATTCCATCACATCTCTGACTGCACCTGCCAACTATCTTCGGAATCTGCGACCACTCCTAGATACCCCATTTTTGATGGTGGCACGCTTGTTGAATGTCGTCCGAAACGACTATTGACAGAAAACAATCATATTTTCATATTCCCTGAGATTCCAGTACGTTATCGAAAAATGTGAGAGGAGAGTAGAAGCCAGACGGAAAATCTGATAAACCTTTCATTAGTGGCAATCGGTATGGCAGGGTGTGCTTCTCACATTGATTGTTGAAAGTTGCGCCAAGTTCATTCAGAGGTCTGGTATCAAAATCCGTCAGAAAGTCGTAAGAAGCGGAGCCGTTACCGTCCGCGACAGACGCTCCTATGTTTCCAAGGACGATGCTCAGAGCTTTCGCTACTTTCCCAGCTTCCGCAGATGCCGTACTCATTTGAAGCCAAACCTTGTGCGCCATGGTTAGTTGCTGTCGAATCTCTTCAGACCTAGGCGACCACGTTGTCTGGCCCGCAGTCTCGGGCATTTCAAACTTATCGACGTCCTGAAGGTAAAGACAGAGGACGCTCGTTGCGAGGAGAACATCCTGGTTGAAAATATGGCTGACCTTCCATCTAAGCTGATACAAACGACCAAATGGCTGAGACTCTTCGTGAAGCATCTGTTGAAACGATAGGATCTTGAGTGCGGAATCTAAACAAATACGCACCGACTCCCTGTCCCGCTCTTGGGATTGCCTAACTGGGTAGCTGATCAAAGCTCTTCGGTACAGGAGGATGCGTGATTTATGATAGGTCATCTCTACACTTACCCGCTGTACCACAAGGCTTGGACTATCCGTGATGGGTGTTGGCATACTTTGCCAGCGCAGCACCGGCGGAATCGCACGATTGTGGACGTCTTCAAGAAGTGCGTCGGCCTTGATGACCTCGTCATAGGAAGGGGGATTAATATCGCTGTTGATGTCGCAAATCAAGCCAAGTGCTGATATCAGTCGCCCTTTTGCAATGAGGGGGAGCACCGGCGTCCATTCTGTTTCTGGCCTCGGCGGAGGCATCTCGGTCGTATCTTCATCAAAATCGCTGTCGCACAGATTACGGGGCTGTTTCGTATCGATGTGCGTGTCTGTTGCACTTCGAGGAAGGCCCATCTCCAAGGAGAGAGCGAGATCTAATTGAATGATTATAGCCCAGACGCGTCTACGCATCTCACTCTCGAATGGAGATATTCCAGGAAAGTGGCCTGGGTCTCGGTGATAGCCCATGCGCATTGCAATATGTAGTATCATACTGACCAAAAGCCAGCCATCGGTCGCGCTCTCTTTCAAGAGCACAAACTCTCCAGTAAGGATCGTTATAAGAGTTTCCAGGATATACGGTCCTCCCCTCGTATACCTGGCCAAGATGAGACACTGAACGGCCTTCTCCCGGAAGACATCCTTCATAGTAAGATACTCCACCTTGAGCGATTCGGCCCGCTCGTCGGCAAGGTCAATGGTGAAGGTCTGCAACTGCGCAGCAATATATAACATGGAGAACATGAGACCGATCCAAGCGATCGAAGTTGCCGACGGATCTTCCCAGAAGGTTTCGTACTGGTCCAATGTCAGACTGTTGTAATCGGCCCGGTTGAAAAAAAACCCACCTCTCGGAGTAATTTATTGCAATGAATGAGATCTACAGCACCCAATCAATACCTCTGAGAGCGGAGAGAACGTTTGGATGTACTGACACGGAGTGATCATGTAGGAATCAAAATGAATGGCCATGAGGCGGTCAACAACTGTACGAGGAGGAACAGCAGCCAGGATTTCATCTCGAGTGGCATGACGGTTCGGGCCATAGAACAAGTGCGAACCGGGCAAAGCCTTGCTGTCAGTGACCACATCCTCCTTCAGCCCTCTGATTTTGGTCAGAATAGCCTCCCAATGGACACTCTGGAAATAGCTGGTCCCAGACTCGCGCAACTTTAGGGTGCCAGGGTCGGCCGGCGATGCAGCTCCATCTTGGGATTCATTTGGTCGCTGAACCTCAGGGAACCCATCCGCGATTGATAGCGAGCTTGGTCTCGGCGATGTCAGGGCGGGCGGACTTGGGAGTGACTGGCCTTTCATGAGTGTCACGACAAGGCTCTCCAGTTCAGAGATTCTGCCATGGAGGCTGGTGGGCTGCCGCGGAGCAACGGACCGCTGAACATTACGCCGAGCATCGGGCGTAGAAGATGTCGTCGCATAATTGCAAGAGTGGGTGAGGCCACGCCTTGAGCAAGCTCCACATGGGTGTTGTCGGTCGCACCTCAGCCTGAAAAAGGTAAGCGTGCACGACTTTGATGGATGTCAAAGCACGTACTTTCGGCGTCTGCAAGGGTCGCAGGAAAGCTGGACTTTGTCTCTGCGTCGATTAGGCGGCGGACGCGGACGTTGAGCATTGTCGGCCATGATGTGAAGTCTCACGGAGCACGACCTCGTAGAGGGAGAAAAAGAAGTCTGGCGGTGCAAACTGAGAGACAATGGAGATAGCGATGACCGTCCGATCGTCCGACCGTCCGACCGTCCGACCCTCCGCGTCGATCCTCCGCGTCGACCGTCCGTGCGCCAACCATGATGTCTGTTCCGCTGACCCTCCGCCTCTCGCTCTCCAAGCTCGCCTTCTATTAAGCAAATCTCCAGTTCTGCTGCTCATTTGCGGATTTTTCGGATTTAGTAGCTGGCGTACTTAGCCCTGTCCAGAGAGCTATACCTATGACTCCTCTATGCGGGCTTCTTCATCCGGTCGTTGTCCGGCCGCCTACGCTGCCTATATATCAAATATAAATAAGATATACAGGGTGCAAAACCTGGCATCAGTGATAACACGCCAAACCCCCAGGGTCACATTCTGACAGCATCTCATGGCGACTGACTTGGAATTGGCCCGTGAAAAACCGGCGATATCGGAAGATGGCCATGACCAACAATCTAGCGAACCTGACCAAACAGCATTTGAACAAGAGACGAAAGACAATGTCGTTGACTGGGATGGGCCAGACGATCCCCATAATCCGCGGAACTGGCCAGCATGGAGTCGCATGAGCCAAGTCGTGCTCGCCAGCGGTTTCTTGCTCACTGCGTAAGGCGGTTCTTGTACTCCTTTGGTGAGGCCATTCCCGTACTGACTGATAACCCTACAGCAACCTCGCCGCGACAATGTTTGCCCCTGGAGCTTCCTCGCTTGCGAAGGAGTTCCATATCACGAGTTCCACCATTGTCAGTCTCACCGTGTCCATTTACCTTTGCGGCTTCGCCGTTGGGCCAATGTTCATTGCCCCGCTCTCTGAACTGTATGGACGCCTTGTGATCTACCACGCCTGCAATGTCATTTACATTGGCTTCCTCATCGGATGTGCGCTGGCCAGAAACACCGCCATGTTCCTCATTTTTCGATTTCTGGCCGGATGTGCATCTTCAGGCCCGTTGACAGTTGGTGGAGGAACCGTCGCCGACGTCGTCCCGCCCGCTCAGCGTGGAAGGGCCATGTCTCTATTCTCTACAGGACCGCTCCTGGGACCAGTAGGTGGCATCACCCGCGCGAAACCGTCATGCTGACGGTCATTCAAGGTCTTGGGCCCAATTATCGGGGGTTTTGTGTCAGAATCAATCGGCTGGCGATGGACTTTTTGGATCATCACAATCCTAGTGAGTGGAGCACAGCCACTACTATTCTCGAGTCGCTGACGGTTTGACCCAGGCAGGAGTATCGTTCATCATATCGCTCTTTTTCCTTCGCGAGACCAATGCTGCCGTGCTGCTAGAATGGAAAGCTGCTCGTCTCCGGAAAGAAACTGGCAATACGGCTCTGGTTTCGAAAATGGATCGAGGCCTGACCCCCCGCCAGCTATTCGTCCGCGCTATCACTCGACCAACAAAGTTTCTCCTCTTGTCGCCAATCGTGCTCCTCCTATCTCTCCTGTGCGCATTCGTTTTCGGCCTCCTCTTTATGCTGTTCACTACGTTTCCCACGGTCTTTGAGGAACAATACAATTTCTCCGCCGGCATTTCTGGCCTGTCATATCTCGGCGTTGGAATTGGAATGGCCCTATCTCTCGGAGTCTTTGCTGCTGTGAGCGACAAGCTGCAAAAGACACTTGGAGATTCGCCCAAACCTGAAGGGCGCCTGAAACCCATGGCGTGGGTCATGCCCGCCGTGCCTGTCGGCATATTCTGGTATGGCTGGGCAGCCGAGAAGCAGACCCACTGGATCGTGCCCATCATCGGCACATCCTTCTTTGGTTTCGGCTTTCTCTGGATCATGATGCCAACTCAGCTCTACATGGTGGATGCTTTTGGGCCTGAGGCTGCCGCCTCTGCGTTGGCTGCGAACGTGATTCTCCGACTTCTTTTTGCAGCTTTCATTCCATTGGCAGGGCCCCCTTTGTATGCAGACCTAGGACTTGGGTGGGGAAATAGCGTTCTAGGTTTTATAGGCGTGGCTTTTCTTCCAGTGCCGCTCTTATTCTATCGTTATGGAGGGTGGCTTAGGGAACGTTTTCCTGTGAAGCTATAACATTACATTGGAGTAGAGATATTATAGATCTAGTTTACCATTTCAGCCCTTTCATGAAGATATTGTCGCGAATTTCTGCTATTTCTTTCCATGCATTACTAGGTATCGAGGAATGGTTCAATGTCTCTATTAGAAAGCATAACCCTAAACCTTCAGCACTTCCTGCTTTCATGTGAAGGTAGTTCCTCCCTAGGCATACCTGAGTTCAGCCAGTTTCCGTATACATATTCTCAAATAATCGCTGAAAGCTCCTGGCTTGAATCCGCCCTCCGCTCCTATAAGCACGTTGGCGTGGAATGAGGCCCGTGTCTATAGCAGCATACACGAAACAAACCTTGCCCGCTGCCTACAGGGCAGTCCCACGATACTGTTTGCTTAAGCCGACCCGACAGGTTCACAGGAATTCTTGGAATACTGTATACGTTTTTGGGTGCAATACTACAAGACCGATTCCCAGTTGTGGTTCTTAAGTAACACTTAGTCGTTCAAGGCCTAACACGTTTCGTTCTTTAGGTCGCATACCATAGCTAACTACAGGGTAGTGTGGGTTGTGGCTATAGTGGGCTAGAGACTTATGGAGATCGGTCTTCACATCATCATCGTCAATTGCAGCTTCTTGCGGAGGACCACGAACTTGGTCAGGTGAGTACGGAGGGTTAGTCTCTTCATCTGGAGGCCTTGTTTCCCGCTTGGGTTGTCGTTTACGGCTCGGTGAGCAAATGCTCAAGTAATGTATTCGTAGACTTCCTCGACAGTTTGATGTATGCTCTTGCTTCCCTCCTTGACTCAGGGATACATGGCTGCCTTCCAAGTGGGTTAAGATATATGAGATTTTCGCCTGATCGTTTGGGGAGCGGTCCGCGTTTGTGGTCAGCTTGCGTTTGATACCTGTCAGCAAGGCTTCAAACTTCAGGCTTCTTTGCCATTATTGAATAGTTCTAGATCCACAGTCTCTCAGATCGTCCGCCTGCAGTGAACACAGCTGAATACTGTATTTTCCATTGCAGGTGATACAGGCAGCCAAGCTATCATATTCCCCTTTCAGTTTCGCCAGTTTCTCACGCAAAGCAATTACAGTCTTAGGATTTTGGCTCCCGTCACTACTTCTGCATCTGGGCATATAAGGTAGATATTGTACCTTCTTGTTTTTCTATCTAGGTCTGCAGAACACAGTTCAGTTGGTTTTAGGTCTCGCATGTAAGCAACCAGCCAGATAGAAGATTGGCTAAGATTCTGTAGGATGGGGGCATTTGCTGCAACAAGCTCTTTAGGGTTGTATTCTTGGACTTTGACTCCATCGTAAACTGGAATGCGGGATTAATATGATACAGACATGGCAGTCATGATTCAGGCTACTCTTGCAGTTCTAGTTGTTCTAGTTGTTCTATTTATCTAGGCTGTGCCGGCTGTTCATGTTGTTCCTGCTGCTAACAAGTTCTGGTTTGCTTCGCCAATGACAGCAAACTTAGGGCTTAACCAGGTATCAAGCAGGTAGGGACGGCCAACATTTGGGATGGCCAACCATTTAGAATGTCATTGAGGCACGTGGAAAGTCTATCAGTAAGCTTGAAGTCTCTATCTGTTATAAATTTGACCTTGTAGAGCCGCAACTGGCAAGTAAAGGTGATAAGAGTGAATGGTGATACATAAGATCTAATATGGCAAGTCTAGATAATTGCTTAAGTCAACTGTCTGGCGCTATTGATCTGAGACCCAAGCATGGAGGGAAAGATATTAACAGGATTACAGTGTTGTAGGATAACCTCGCATTGCCTGATGCTCGTCCATATCAACAGGGGTGCAACCTGCTGCAGTAACCCCGTGCTCATAGCCATGTGCTGGCCATGATAGGATTGCTTTTTGCTATAAGTCAGGAGCTCCATAATAGGCATCTGGATGCACGTCAGTCTGCAAAAAATAGTAAAGAGAAAAGCTCTGTATGTGGTACCGCGTACCTTGCGTAAGTGTTTCGGCTGATAGCCTGACAGGTTTGCCTTGGTCCCAGAAGCCAATCACATACTGTATGGGCCATAGCAGCCTGGCAGGTGACAAGGCTTGCTGGACCAAGAGGATCATTCCCGGATACTGAGGAGTCCGATGTAGAAGCATCCTCCTTTTTCTGATATTTGCAATACACAACTGGAATGGTCTTTTTAGTCTTCCGTCTATAGCCAAGCTGGACATATGTACCTATACGTACTTGATTTTCTAGGACGACCATAGACTGTCACAGGCTATGGCCTGGATCTTGGTTGTCGGCCATGCCCTCAACCTGGTCCTAAATAAGGTTTCTGCAACATTAATGTACAGCCTCAGAATTGCGGCCTCGTAGGAAAAGAGATCCGTCCTCATAACCTCGGGAAAGAGATCCGTCGGCATGCAAGTCCGGAAGTCGGAAGTCTTGACGTATGATTGGGAAAGCTTGATAAAAAGGGGGAGGAAGGTATCTGCGCTTCTATCTTTTGTTTCTTTCTCTAAGCTTGTGATACTCGTCTATACAGGACAGCTAGTTGAAAACAATACTACCTACGCCCGTTACATAGACTTCCTCTTTCGGGACTCCGCCGCTTTAGCGCTCAGGGGTCTGCTCAGTGAGTATTTCACATCACAGATCACTGCTTACTGAGCACTAAGTCTTGGCTCTTGAGCAATTACATGTACTCACTGAGCCACTCACCCCTATTTATTTTGTGCGGGTAGTTCAACAACAATGTTTGATGATATTTCTAAAAGTTGCTTAAGCCTGCTCAAATACCTGCTTAATATGATGCAAGTGAATAATAACAGAATTCAGCTTGCCCCCTGTTAGTAGAGTCAAGCAAAACAAAATTTGAGGGTAATAGTGATAAACCTTGAGGGCAGCTCTGGAGAAAGGCATAAAGGTATGGCTCTTCCTTAAGCATTTTGCCTGGCATGTGACCATAATGTCCTTCAAAATCTACCATCTATCTTCACTTTTTTAAGAGATGAATCTCCCCTACTCCTGTGGGTTCCTCTCTGTTACGGATCCTGTTGAGAATCGATATCGAGGGTCAAATGCCCCAGCCAAATAATCGTGGAAGCTCCGGATGAGCAACCGATAACTAGGGACCCTTTCCTGGGAGATGCTACGTGGCGGAACCGTCAGGATCAGCCGTTTTTGGACAAGGCTTCGTCATGATGTTGCTACCAGGTTACATGCGTACGGCTCCATAGATGTACTTAGGACCGAGGGAGGTCTCCTGGGCTGGGGGACCCCCAAGGTTTAGTCTTGCATTACCCTGGCTATTCGTTCCCTATCGTTGATTCTACGTGGTGCTGGTGTCCTTACCTGGTTAACAGGCTGATCTATCCTGACAAAGTAGGTTCTTAACATTAACTCCCAAGCTAGATATATAACTAGCTTAATAATCAGATAAAAAGAGCTAGACTACAAATACTTAACTAAAGCCTGATAGCAGAGGACTATATCTATAGCTATTGATATTATTACTGTTGTGGATACTCAAAGGGGAAAGGGCAGAAGAAAGCTGTATCGACTACACGAACGTAGCCTACTAAGGATCGGACGCCATATAACGATTGATTCTTGATATGGAAATGCCATGTGACGTTCATTGTGTACAGCAGGTGTACAGCTGTTCATCCCTTTCCACAGTAGTGTCGTGTCATAACACCTGCGAAATGTAAAGACCCCACACCCCTCACAGGTTGGAACTTGGATCACAGTCGTTCTGCTCCGAATCATTTACTTGATCATTTTCTGATAAACCAATGCCGATTTTTTTTATATGTAATTAAATATTCTTCTATTATATAGAACACTAACCTGACAGGAACTCAAGGTGGTGAGGAATAAGACGTGAAAGCAATAGGGGAGGTGCATTTGACTCCAACTATATCCACATGCCTTTGCTGCGGTGAAACAACTATAGCAAAGCGAGTGTCATTGGTGGGTTGAGAAATGTTTTTAAGTTATGTTTCTAAACATTAGGGAATGTTCAGGGTATTTAAACCACGTCAGCTCTCATCAGGGACGATGGCAAAACTTTGTCTAAACGTGTACTCTGATCTGCCATATCAAAGTGCCTCCCTTTGGAAGATTTCTCCCGAAAATATCGAGCTTTGTCAAGTCCATTTGCTAGACATCCCTGTCTCTCTCACGCTGTTCTCCTTCTGTGTTGCCTCCCCTGCACAACAATGAAACGCTTTGCCGCAACCACGGACTTTTCTATCATCTTCCGGGCCCTCCAGGAAGATGGTATAGTCGTCATAAAAGGGCTTCTAGATCCATCTGAGGTTGCTAGCTTCAACCATGAAGTCCAGCCTGCAATGGATAAACTCCAACCTGGCTCGCAATGCGGAAACGTACAGGAGTCCGAAGCAAGCGCCATGACAAGACGCTTGTTGAACCCGGCTTCCGAGAGCGAAACAATGCGCCGCAAAATACTGGACAAAGACCTTTTGCACCAGACGAGCGACGCTGTCTTTAATCAGGCTGATGGTGCGGGCTACTGGCTGGGTAACGCAACGGTATTTGAGCTCGAGCCCGGCACCCCAGCCCAGCAGCTTCACCGGGACCAGGATACATTCAGATTCTGGAGCCGTATGGGCCCGTCGAGCCCAGAGGCGATGTTGATTTTCTTTTTCGCCTTAACGCCCTTTACAGAGGCCAACGGTGCAACACGCGTTGTACCGGGAAGCCACCGGTGGGCCAAATTTGTTCACTTTCAAGACCCAGAGTTTGATGGGGGTGCGGAGACGATCCCCGTCGAAATGGACCCAGGCGACTGCTTTATCATGTCCTCCAAGCTGGTACACGGTGCAGGTCACAACTCAACCACGAACGAAAGACGCCGTGCGCTAGCTGTTGGGATTGTGCGACGTGATTTGACAGCGCATCAGGCATACCCTCTTATTCTTCCTCGTGATCTTGTTGCTTCAATGCCATACAGGGTGCAGTCACTATTTGGTTTCCGAAGTGGGCGATGGGCTGGTGTGGAGACCAACTATACCATTTGGGCGGATCGTGAAGAGGATATTGGCAAACGTCTTGGGCTTGTTGCATCTTAATGAAACGCGTCACGAAATCAAGGGTGATGCTTAAGGCGTGTTCCGACAGACGTATAAATGGCATTGGGGGGAAACGCGAAGTGGGAATTCAATGTATGTCATTTATGATTAGGGTATCAAAGAAGGCCACGCGTCCTACAAAAAACCATTATTCGGACTCAGATTCCCTGACGTATGGCCAGGCGCTAGGCTATCACAAAACAACTGGCCATGTAGGTTAACATAGTTTTCTTAGCTCAGACGGCGATGGGACATGAGGGGCAAAGGCCAAGTAATGTGGATGGGATACTACATAGAACTGGTTCTGCACATAATTATCTCGAATACAGAGGTGGCCCGCTCGCTTGCATGGCCCATTCGCTTACGGGATGCGTTAATGGCGAAGTATAAGGATGGCTCAGCAACAACTACATGTGTTGTCCAACATAGCTTACATAGGTGGCGGGACCTGGGAAACATAGGCCCAATATGCCCTCCCAAAGGGGGTACTTAGAAACACAGACAACCATGAGAGAGGACTGAATGCCTCACTCAGATGCCGCTTGGGCGGCTTTAAAAAGCTTTTGATGCGTCGTGTATTGGAGACTATCGAGAAAGATGGAAATTTCGTCCACAAGTGTGCCGGTCTCGTCCATGGTGAGGATGGTAATGGACTCGGTTTTGACTATGCCAGAGGTGGTTTCGGAATTGTGTGCCAAATTCAAAACAACTTTTCTTGTTAACTCATCGACAACTGTCTGACTTCGATCAATCACAGCAACTTCAACGGATTTAAAGATAGCGCGGAAGCTTGGGAATTCTTTGAGGATTTCCTCGTTGGTCTTGGACGATCTGCAGCTTGGGGTAATGCAATGGGTGATACAGTTCGGTGTGCGAGTGGCCCTGAAGTCACATTCATCAAAATTATAGTGTGAGATATATGCTGATGCCGTTGCCAGGAGTGTATCGCGTGTTGGAGCCATTCCAAGATTATCAAGAACAATAACGATCGGTATTTGGATGCTAGTCAATGGAAAGACAAAAGTGAGAGGGCTGAGGTACCTAGTGAGGATCAATTGGAAAGGTCCAATTTCATGTTCATTGGGAGATTATATGCACATTCTGCGCGATCGTTAACGCTACGTATGTATGCAACTTTTTCACCGCTTTCTCCAGGGTAAAATGCATTCTTCGCCCTTGCTTCCCTCGAGAGTCGCTATGTCCTCCTTCCCCCACCCCATCTCACAGCGTCCACGGATATCGAGATGCACTTCCATTCTCGCCGCCCGACAATCTTTATACCTTGTAGTATGCGTGCATGCGAGAGCAACAAATTGAGGGAAAGATGTTGTGCAGGTTCCGACGTCATGTATCTAGCGACTTGTAACCCGGAACCCCAGGGCTCGAAGTTTCATCGTCACATACAGCCTAATATTGTCCAGGACAAGCAAGACGACCTGTCCTGATCAAGTTCGAGGTCCTTGCTTATCAGGTCCATCCTATAAAAATAACCATTTTTTTCCTACTGCCAACCTTAGCAGTTGTAGCACGAAACTACGGTGGGGACATTGCCGAGAGCCAGTGAGAAAAGGTCGTGACGCATTTTTGCTCCTTATTGCACCTTTAATTGAATTCGATGCAGCGCCCTGGGAGAACTTTATGTGGTACCCCCTAGTATGCTTTGGAACGACCTAGGCTGTTCTGATCAACTGCCACACCAGCCTATACGATCCCGGCCAGCTGAGAGAATTGGTGTATCAGCCTTACTTCAGGCGGGACGTGCTCCTCTTGATACCCGTTGCAGTATTCCGGCAGAGAAAAAAAGGACCTAATTCGAAGCGTTTCGTTGATACAGGCATTAGGATATGGGGTGGCAGCAAGACCCTCATCAGAAACTTGACTGGATGACTGGAATGAACACAGCAGATTCTCTTCAAGCTTCTTCAAACATTACGAGCTCTTTAGAAGAAGTGGAAACGTGGGGCCTACGAATGTATCCGAAGTCCCATACATGCTTAATCTGTCTAAAGTTAAAGCAACGCCGAAGCAGGGCCGTAGCAAGTGTTTGACTCCATTCGGAGGCATGTGAGGAAGAGAAGACCTTTGTTGAGTGATCATCCGTGAACAGATACTTGCCAGTGATTTCTCCCTCCTGCCTTCTTTGCAGCAATTCTAAGGGGGAGGTAGTGGTTGCCCTCGAAGCTGGTTTTTAATGACAGCATTGTCTCTATATGGGGTGGTTGGCTTCCCAGCGATGTAGCCAAGTAATCGCCACACATGGTAGAGTGTGGCTCCATGCCTTTGGACAGTAAACCTGCCGAAAAAATAGAAGCAGAGCTCGAGAAACCACATAACGCGCTCGTTGCCGTTGATAAGTCTGCCGGATGGTGCTGTTGATGATGTCAAATGCCCCGCGCATACTCCTCATCCAAGGGAAATGCCCAGGCATACATCGGCTGGAACTTTTTGGCGCGTGTATCTAATGCCAACTATGTTCCTAAACTCCCACATAAGTTATTGTTCAGTGTTAAAAGTGGAAGCGTAGAGTCTGTCTAGCCCAAGGAAGGGAGTCCCTTATCGTCAGTAAAAGCACCGTTAAGCATTTCTCCGATTAAGACCCAGTTGAATCCCTGAGTGTGGAAGTGGCCATAGGTTGAAGCAACCGGCGGCCAGAGAAAATAATATCTACCATGCTCTCCTGGTCTACGAGCAGGTTCCTTCGATCCCACGAAAGTAAAACTTTTGTCCGGCAAAGCCATAGATGGTGTCAAACGCAGTGATAGTGGCTAAGGAAAAATCACTAGGTCCGAGGCGACAACGGGCCTTTTCATCTGTTCATTAATTGATCAAGCCCACTTTATAATCACCGTTATCAGGAAACTTCTACCATGGGCAAGATGCAGTAAATAAGTGTCGTGAAGCTCTTTCAAGCTGAATATATTCCCCGTTTCGAATCGTTCGAACCTAAACGAGCTACAGATATTAGACCCGTTGAAGTTCCACCGTATCATTAACATGGCTTACTGGGATGAGTTTGAAAATGCATGGACCGCGTATGTGCGACAAGGGTTAAGAAAGCTTGTAGTACCCCATCCTATGGCCGAGTTAGCGATCTAAGCCGAGTCAAAACATACAACCCTATTTAGATAGGAGCGAAAATTGCACTGCAGATATAGAACGTACTGTGTATAGAGCAAGCATCTTACGGAAAACCCTAGAGCTGTACCCCTGAGAAAAACTCACCTCTGTTCTTTATTTCAACGGAATGTTGGTATTTTGACGGATATCACAGAAGCTTGCCATTGACGCTCAAGTTCTTGTTTTAGCCTCATTAGTCACGACCAACGTAACTAGAACAACTTCAACTTATTGCACGAACTTGTGGAGGATAAACTAGACGGACTCTGACTCCAGCTACCCAATTCCTTACAGTTGGAAGCCAAGAGCAAAGACCACTAACCCATCTTGATCCCCAGGCTTCAATGGAATATGGAATGCAGGACTGTGACCTCATTGGCATTATGTGATTCTAGTGTCTAAATTTCAGCTCACTGCAATAGAGCAGGTTTCATGCTTGCACCATATTCACGTATCACAGTGCACGGAAGCGCAATAAATAAGCTGGAGCTTCTTCTCGATTCGCTAATCTTCTTGGCTGTGATAATCTACGTACAAACAACAACAACTCCATTAGTTTCACCTAGCCAACTCATATTCGAGCACTAGACTAATACTTCCTCGTAAGGTTCCCGAAAAGTCGAAGTCGAATTTGCTGGAGAATGAAACTTTCCCTCGTCCCTCTTCTAGGGGAAGCTTCCCGGGAGGAAGGGAAAACAAAGAGAAAGAAGGCCAACGGGAGAAAAAGAAAATGAAGAGAAACGGATTGACTAAAGGCAGTAAGCAGCATATCTCCTTTGAACGTCGAGAGAAAAAATAATAGGAGACCATTCTCATCACCAGTAAGAGCCGGAGAGTCCTTGGAGATTGAAAGGAGCGTATGTCCTGTATTTTCCCAGGCCCTATAAGGACATATCCAGTAAAGCACACAAGGCGTCGTAAGGCATCATCGTCGAATGAGACCGACTGCACCTCTACCTATGGCCGCGTGATCCATAATCCTCCGCCAGTTCTCCATGACCGATCAACTTTACTTCAGACTGAATCAATCATCGTCTGTTGCGTTCCCAATGGTGTGCAATTGGTTGCAGTGACAAAGAACGCGAAAATTCCAATTAAGGAATTGCTTTGATCCGACAGCCACAACATATATCCTGCAGGTTCTGATATAGAGCACTACATCTGCTTCAACACAGGTGTCGATTAGTAACCGAGCATGTGGGAGCGCAATTGACGCCAGATTACGACATGAACAGTTTGGTTTTCCCAAGGAAGCCCCAATTTCATGATCATACTCTGGTCACCTAACCTCGGCAGTACGCGTGTTACTGGTTGTGGAAGTGAGCGGCCGGGCGTTGAATACCCTGCTGGAATACAGATTGGGGACCACTGCCCAGGAAGTACCTAAAACAGCGAGACGGACAGTCTCTTGCGGTTGCTGAGACTCGGGATGCAGGAAGCAGCAAAGTAAACAAAACCATATTTTCGTTATAAGATCATGTTTGGATACTCTGACAAGTTGGTGTATTTCAAATGCAGGTACCGTTCCGCGCTCCTTTATATTTGACCTCCTTGCTTCTCTTCTGGAGCTCTCAGTATATTACTCATACCCCAATACACCCTCTAATCTAGGTTCCATCATCACTCGTAACTCAATACCCGTCCACCCCACACGCGAACAACTGTTCGTGATATCGAACTCAGTATTTACGAGCTGCAATCGATAGAGATATATTGTCTTCGCCAGGATGAGGCGGAGGAGCTGCATCGCCATGTTCCGACCAGGGCATGCCCTGGTTCCAAAAAGAAATGGCCGCGATGCTTTGTTGGTCTTTCTGGAGCCAGAGTCTAGCCATCGCTCGGGAAGAAAGGAAGCCGGAGAATCCCAATGCTCTTCGGAGTGTGCGAGACTGTATTGGTCTACTGCCACACCTGTCTAGGAGTTGACGTTAGTATTAGTGGTAGTGGTAGTGATGGCGATGGCGTATACAGCATAAGGAAAGAAAGACACGAAGATACGTACCCCAGCGGGAACGTAAATGCCATCCACGGTTGCACCTCTGGATACGCGTTGGAGGATACCGGCACTAAAAGGGGGTGCGAGGCGGAGAACTTCAGCGATGCAGGCGTTCAGATAGGGAAGCGAGACCAGACGCTCAGTGCAGATACCACTGTAGGACTGGAATACAGAGAGCAGCTCCACTTCTAAGGCTTGAAGGCATCGCTCATTTTTCAAGAGATAGTAGAACATGGCATTGGCTGTATGCCCGGTGGCGTAGATGCTCAATCTGGCCGGCGTCAGCTTGAATTCCCCCTCTAAACGAGCAGGAAGAGAGGCCATACTTTGTTGAATAGCTATTTACAATACTGTAAATTTCTGGGAGGTCGACCTTCCCCATTTCCTTAGCCGCTACTTTGATCAGTGCGTATTGGTTGTCTTCAACAATGATGGTGCCGTGCTCACCATCGTCATCGCAAAGTTCTGGCAACCTCGCAAGCTTGCAGAGAACCCTCCAGACGTTATAGATAGACTGTCGGTGTTTTTGGAGGGTGAAGCGTCCCGCAAAGCAGTAGCATATTTCTAGGAAACATGCAAAGCGTTCGTTGTCATCGATGAGACGGTCAAAGTTTGCTGCACATGGGTGTATGAGACACTCTGTTACTATGGCAAGCGTCGAGCAGAATTATAGGTGCACGTACTTCGTGAAGACTCTTTTGCACGCTTGCCAAATGCAAGTAGCGAACCCAAATTCCACATGTAATCGAGAATGAGGCTGTCAAGCGCAATTGGCATCGACCGCGACTCCCTCCTTCCGACTTGGTGCAGTTTCAAAGCGTCTGCAAATGCGACATTAAACATTCGTTCGGTGGGTGCACCGGTAAGATTGTTCAAGGACGAGGTGACAAGTGGTCGAAGCCACTCGCGAACGCCCTTTGTGACGCAGTTGGAGAGCATGATGTCCACCATCGTATCTTGCTGAACGAGCATATTCCTCCGACTGCCTGAGATCACAAAATGCCTATCGCCGGCAACACCGTAGATACAGTCAAAGGCGCTAATAGTAGCAAACGAGACATCACTCGGGCCTAGGCGGACGACGGGCCCTGGTTGTATATTAAGTATTAGAGAGAAGGGTGTGCGGTGCTTGCGACCTACCATACTTGGCGTGCAGGCCTTTCAGTGTGAAGATGTAATTCCCATTGCGGATCATACGGATATAATAGAGCTAATCATTAGATATCTCGTGGCAATGCCGGTTGTATGAGTGTTTCTCACTGGTAGGATCCTTGAGATGAAAGGGCCTGGGATATGGGACAGAGGGTCAAAAAGGAGCCGAGACACTAGCCATGCTACGGCCACGCCGACCAGCTTGGGCCACTTTAGTACAGAACTGCTGGTCAAGAGCCAAATATTGAACGCACCAGATATATAACTAGCATGCTGACGTGCTGCGATGTTGAGAAGTTTGGGCTGGCACTTTCTTACAACAGTTCGTTCAATTTATTTACCATGCTTAGCATTTCTATCCCAAAGGACGCCGGCGAGGGAGACAAGAGCATGCAGTATGTGTTGTTGCATTCCTCTATAGCCTGGGTTTATCTCAGGCCGCGCAAATGCTGACGATGAATCAGGGACCTGTAAGGGACTAGAAACTCCTAGCATGACACATGGCGCTTGGGACCAATCGTGAGCCGTACTCAATCGTGTCGGCGCTATCTGCGAGGAGCTTTCCATTGTTTAAACGAAATGCCTTAGGCGCAGGTTGGTCTACTTATACCGCAGTTTCCACATCATGCCAGACTGCCATAGAACGTGCCTATTACCAAGCGCCAACCCTTCGTATCTCCAAATTCCTATTACCTTTCCTAAGACCAGGTTCAGGATAACCATGGGGAATCAGCACACCGACTACGAGCTCATCCGCAACACCCTTGCCATCTATCCTTTCGCAGTCGACTCTAAGGACTGGTCGGCCGTGCAATCAGTCTTTACCGAGGATGCACGCATCCATTTCACATTTCTTGGAACTGCGGGCGAGATGCGAGGACCTATTGCCCTCCTTGCATTCATTCAGCGGGCAGCCCACAACACCCACTCACAGCATGCAATCACAACGCAGAGGATTGAAGTTACCGGATCGGATAGCGCAGAGGCTACGACTTATATGGCCGTGACTCATGTGGCGGATGCTAATCATCGACAAAAGGGGGAGGTGCATTATGCCTGGGGTAAGGTGGTGGACAGATTGGTCAAGAGGCCGGTTGACACTGATGGGACCTTGGCGTGGAGGGTCCAGGAACGGCATGTGTACGAGCAATTGCCGAGCATGGGGGAGCTCAAGTTGTTTAGAGAAGGGCACTGATGCATTTTGGGCGGAGAAATGGGTGTGACTCTTTGGAAAAGCAACGCATATCTTGACCGCTACCTGCCTGACTGAGCGCAGCTGCAATCAACACTGAAAGTAATGGACCAGAAAATGAATGCTCTAAGCAAAGCAGGGGTAGCGACAACTAAACACTTACTTTCTCTAAGTTTCTTAAGAAGCCTACAACGACCGAGTATCGAAAGGGATAATTAACATCACTCCCACTATGTCCAATACAGCCGCTTGGATCAACTCTGAGAGAGCTTCCCCTTTAGAGGTTAAAGAAGCCCCAACCCACACTCCGGGCCCTAATGAGATCCTCGTCCGCAACCGCGCTGTGGCAATCAACCACATAGATTGCTTGATCCAAAAGACCGCCTTCCACCCAATGAAATACCCAGCAATTCTTGGCCAAGACATCGCCGGTGAAGTAGTCGCTGTGGGTCCAGGCGTGACGGGCTTCAAGAAAGGCGATCGTATCCTCGGCCATGCCATCCTTTACGCTACCCAGGAAACTCGCGATGGTGCTTTCCAGCAGTACACAATTGTGAAGACAAACTTGGCTGCCAGCATTCCCCAATGGATTACCTTTGAAGCTGCCTGTGTGCTACCTGTTGGACTCTCGACGGCTGCGTGTGCCTTATTCCAGGAGCAGGATCTGGGCTTACGCTTACCAGCGGCAGTACTAGCTGCAGACGGACCTCCAAGAGCTGGCTCATACCAAAGAGAAATAGGAACCGTTTTGATCTGGGGCGGTTCATCGAGTGTGGGCAGCAACGCCATCCAACTCGCCGTGGCAGCCGGCTATGAAGTCGTCGCCACAACATCGCAACGCAATTTCTCATATGTGCGCGCTCTCGGTGCGAGTCAGGTCTTTGACTATCATTCGCCCCAAGTAGTTGAGCAACTGGTTCAAGCTCTAGGCGGGAAAAGGCTAGCAGGTGCGCTGGATTGCATTGGGTTTGCGGCTGCCACGACAACCGCGACGGTCGTTGCAAAGTGCGAGGGCACCAAGAGGGTGTCTACCACCTTACCAGTCCCTCTGGATATTCCAACTGGTGTCAATATCAAGCAGATTCGCGGCGATGAGCTTCGCGATAATCATGTTGGAAGGTCGATATACAATGCATTCCTGCCATGGGCACTTCAGTCCGGGGTATATATACCTGCGCCAGAACCAATGGTTGTTGGCGATGGTCTGGAGAGTGTGCAGGGGGCTATTGATCGGTTGAACGAGGGTGTTTCGGCGCGGAAGGTGGTAGTGAGTCTCGCCTAGTATGGAACACCCATCTCGTTCTCTATCCTCAATTGGCGATATGCGTGTTTTGTGATGTTGGTGGTCATTCGGTCTAGTAGGCGCAATTGACAACACAGTCCTATACAGAAATGTTCACGTATTAAACCAGGTTGATCACCAAGGAATTTGATATCAAATTGTTTCTAAAACGCCATGACTTCAGATATGTAACGGATGGCCTTGCTTAGAATCACAACACGCCATACACAGTATGTATATCTAGCCGGTAGAGGTTGGTTCATTCATCTGTTTTTGCTTCAGCCCGAGACCTTGCCCAACCTCCTCCCAAGCCTTGGACCAGAAATGCACCCCTGACGTCTGGTGGAGTGGCCATCCACTTCGGAATCCGAACATTGCCTGTGCCCGATACGACATGGTTTCTGCAATCGCTCTTGGAATCGTAAGCGGGTGAGCCTCTTGAGTATTAAGCCCATTGCGACATAGATGAATTGTCAGCGCCCGGCGCACCTTGTCCGTCCGATTGGCGCCTCCACGATGAATCAGTCTACCGGAAAAGAACAGCGCCTCGCCTGGTTCCATCTCAACGGCCACTGTCTCACTCTGTTCATTGAAGGTACTCAAGTCTGCCATGGACAGATGAGAGCGTGGGATCACCCTGGTGGCGCCATTCACCTCGCGGAAGGGCGTCAATGCGCACAGGAAATTCACACATGCCTCTGGGCCGAAGGCGGGGAATTTCTCCCAGAAAGACCACAAACCCTGGTCTCGATGGAAGGGTTGCGCGTTCGCCCCAGGACCGAGGGCGATGACCTGAGCGCAGTTGATGTGGTAGCCGTCTGGGGGACCGTCAACGAGGATGCGCTCTGAGAGAGCGTGCATGAGCTCATTCTCGAGTACTTCATCGCGGAAGGTCTTACTGTTGGGCACAGCCGGGAGACGCTTTGTTTTCCCGCCGAGGAAAGCTGCCAGATCCGTGCCGGTTTTGGGAGTAATTGTATCTAGGGATGGGCTGAATTCGGCGTTCAGCCGGTTTACTTGGGATGGGCTAAGGAAGTCGGTGATGATCACTGCGCCGTCCTCATGGAAAACTTGTAGAACACTCTCAAGACCTGCTGAAGACGGCAGCCGTTGCAGGGACGGCAGAGGCAATGCAGAGCCCATTTTTCTGTTATTCCGTGTATTGTGGGAGAAGAAGAGTGCAGCGACAAACTTTGCAAGCCGGATCATACAGGCTTAAATAAATTAAGTCTTCTATGGGTATGAATGCAGATAATGTGTCCATAAGTCCATGAGAATAATTGGTGGGTAGGAGAGAGACAAATCCTCCTTCTCTTTCAGCCTGACGTGTTCATGCACGTCTGCCTAGGCGTTGTCCCTCATGACTGCATTGAGTTGCCCGTACGGGGTTATGCGATGTACAACCACGTACGCCTCCTGGTTATGTAGGGGCGCAAGCAGGATGCAAGGGGCAACTGAATTGCGTAGCTACAGTCTTTCAGTAATTGAATACACAACATACGAGGATGGGGTTGTACCAGTGACGACACGATAATTCATTCACGGTAGACATCCACTTATTCTATATCTTAATTATTGGCGCACAAAGCAACCCCAGAAGGCTTCAAAGCGCCATATATCAACGGCCGAGTTCTATAAGAGAAAGCACACTCCTAGGATGCCTATAGACCCTTAGTATACGCAACCCTGTTCCGACCTGAGCAAAGACCCCCTTCCAATCCCGAAGCGTTCTCTCTGACGTGTTAGTAAATTGATGCAGGAGCATATCATTCAACCTCATGACGCGTTCTTCTAACACGGGAATCACACCGCTTTCTTCTGGTAGTACAATATCCGAAACAAGAATTCGGCTTTTGGGGCCCAGAGCCGGCAAGATATTGCGAAGGATCTGCACAGCTTCCTTGTCTGGCCAGTCATGCAGGATATGGCGGAGCAGGTAGATGGACGCCGCTTTCACGGGCTGAGGGTCGAAGAACGAGTGCTCTTGGAACTTGATGCGTGAGGATACCGATTTGTCTAATTTCCTTTCCTGGAAGTGCTGGGCATTATCCACAGTGACCTCTGGAAGATCCTGGACTATGAAAGTGAGGTACGGGAACGCCTCGGCTAGGGCAATAGACGCGTGGCCGGTAGATCCACCCATCTGATCAATAGGAGTTAGTTAAAACGTGTTTGTTGAATATCTGGGAACTGTGTATGCACCTACATCAACAACCACGCCCTCTCCAAGTAATCCCCAATCGTAGCTTCTCATTAGGTGGCCGCTATCGAAGGCGCTAGTGCTTGAGATGGCCTGCATTGTCCTGGCGAACTGAGCGCCGCGACTCGTATCTTGGGAAACAAAATCAAAGTAGGACAGCTTGTGGCCAAATGCGATATTGTGGGCAGTTTCGTTTACCTGCCTACTGCCTGGCCACTTCTCAATTGCCTCGAGATGCTTGGCGGCCGTTGGGATGATGGTGCTGGAGATATACTGTGCCCAGTGCGAGAGGCTTTCATCTAGGGCGATCTGCCGAGACACCATGCTGTGCCCTACACACCCAGCCTCGGGCTCTTCAAAGAGTCCACTCCCCATGACGAGTCCAAGGGCACTTCGGAGGATTCGCTCAGGAGCTCCAGACGCTTGAGCCAGTTGTACGTAATCTATCGTGCCGTTGGCGGGGACCAGGTTGGGTATGTTGAAGTGGCAGAGCCATTTGAATGCACAGATCACTTGATACTGCTCGTGCGATTAGTAACTGCTAAATACGATTGCAAAAAAGAGGTTATTCGAACATCAACTGTCAAGTTGATCAGGAAGCTACCTGTATCGTGGCTGAGTTTGAGAAGTTGAAAGGCCGCTTCAATCAGGTTCAACCGGGCAGCACTTAATTCCGGCGGAATGACGTCTGTTGGCCTAGCATTTTGCGCCTCTAGGCTTTCTGCAATGAGGCTAGCATTGGTTGAGACCTGTTCGGCGTACAGTATGAGCTGGGAGGCAAGGCTTGGCTTCGCTGGGGCCTTCATTCTGACCACCATAAATGATGGTAAAAGATGCACTACACGGTAAGCAAAGACTAGCCTTGTGCTATATGGAAGGACGAGAAGATGCACATAAGAGTAAGTTCTCTTACTTATTCGGCCTTCCATTCTTCTATGCGTATATTCAATAGGGGAGCAGAACACAAGGTAGGAAGCGGAGCTCATGTTAGCAGGACGCGGCCCTTGTTCATGCAAGGGACATAGGAAGAATGTATCACCAATTTAGGTCTTAGTTTTGCTGTGTGTGGGTTCAACAGATGCGTAAGATACCGAGTATGTGGCCACCTTCTCATCAGCAAGGTTCCGGTGTGACACGGCCCTTGGGTATGCAAAGGATTCCTTTGAAGTCTGTAGACCGCATATCGTGAAAGTAAAAGTACTACCCCTCTGCTACTCAACATACCCTGAAGTGAGGGCCAGTTTCTTCCAACTGTTCCAGAGCAGGCGACTTACCAGATGGAGGCAGGAGAGTTATTCTCAGTCAAAGGCATCGTCGCAGTTATCACGGGAGGAGGCACAGGTAGGCTAGCCTTCTACGAGCACTCTTTGTGCATGCATCCTAATTATTCCCAGGCATTGGGCTCATGATAACGAAAGCCCTGGCTCTAAATGGAGCATCCAAAGTCTACATCATCGGACGACGAGAGGAGAAGCTGCGCGAAGCTGCCCAATTCCATCCAAGGTATCAATGCAACATCTTGACCATCAAGTCGAACAAGCGGTATTGATGCACTTCTCAGTATCACGCCACTGCAGGGAGACGTCACCAAGGGCGAAGATCTCGAGCGCCTAGCGAGAACTGTGAAACAAGAGACTGGTTACATCGACCTTGTCGTCGCCAATGCCGGCATAACTGGGCCCAGTTTGCAGAGCCTCAAACCAGGATACACACTGGCCGAGTATGTACAACATGCCTGGGCTACACCCATGCAGGAGTTTAATGCGGTGTATGAGCTCAACTGCACGGCCGTCTATTACACCATTCTCGCTTTCCTTGAGCTTCTCGACGAGGGGAACCGGCGGGGAGCGTATCAGAAATGCAGGAGCCAGGTGATTGCCATAGCAAGCTGCGCAAGCTTCCTCCGCAACCCGTTTGGTGGATATGCGTACTGCAGCAGCAAGGCTGGACTGGTCTCAATGATGAAATGTTTTTCTACTCATTGCGTGCCATGGGCGATTCGGTTCAATGTGATTGCCCCGGGCTGTGCGTTCACCATCCAAGTCTATCACGAGCTTGGCAAAGGATATTGACTAATGCATTATCTTAGTGTTTCCTTCTGAGATGTCTTCCTCACTTTTTGACTCATTTAGGGTCAGGACGGATATTCCTACCACGGAGGAGGGCGCGTTTGCACGGTCCTGGCAACCAGCCGAGAGAGCAGGATCAGTCGACGACATGGCTGGGGTTATATTGTACGTGGCATCCAAGGCTGGGTCGTTTTTGAACGGAAGTGTCCTCTTAGTGGACGGCGGCAAGGTTGCCACAATGCCCAGCACATATTAGTTGGTAGAAGCAGCCGTACACGACGTTGATTCTGCAGATGCTCAACGAAAGGGCGGTGTACATGTAGCTGCCCTATAACGCAAGCTTTCCCCTTTGTCAATTGAAATAGAGAAGCATAGCTTGAAATTTAAGGAAAAGCTTCATAAGATTCCCGCAAATCGTTCAGCCTCTGGCCAAATCTGTTCCCAGCCTGAGTGGTTTCATCCGACCACATATATAATTAGGCGAATAATTCCGGAAACTACCTTACTCTTTTTGTAGTACCTGTACTAGCGACATCACTACCATGGCTTTTCCCGAGGCTCGTAGAAAACTACTGAAATCGGTGACCCTGGTGAGTTATTCCACACCCTCGTCCGACAACACTGACTCTGATCCCTTCCAGGCCCCCGCGTTAGGGTTCGTGCCCGTGGCGGTGCACTTTCAGCTTTTCGACTGTTTGCAAGCAATTGGCGGACCGGCCACTGCGCAAGATGTGTATGAAGTCCACAGACAAAAGAATGATATCGAGACCAAGCTGTGTATGCCAACCTTTAAGTGGTTTGATCTCCCAGTACTAACGAAGGATCTCAGCTGTCGCGCTGGCTAGTAAATCTTCCACTTTGGCCCGTTCCAGAAGGTTGAATACTCACTATAGAGTGCAGGTGACACTCTGTTTTCCATGGGTGCCCTTGGCCTCCTCGACATCCTCCCAGGCGACGTATACCAGGCAAATGACGTGACCAAGTTCCTCGTTGAACAACCCTCCTCCCAGCACGGGGCACTGCATTTGTAAGTCCATAGCTTGTGCCAGCTACCTATTGCCATTAACAACTCACATGACCCAGCACGACAGAAGTACTGCTCGGCTCAGCGTTTCTCATGAGGCGACTCGTCGACACCGATTTCGAGTACCCGTTCCAGGAATGCAAAACACCCTTCCAGTACGCCTATGAATGTATGGGAAGTGACATTGCGCGCGAGCACGCTTACTCAATTATGGCCTTTACCGGTCGCCTCGAAAGCTTCAATAGCTTCATGACGGGTAAGTTCGGACGCGGTGAGCCTATGCCCAGTCGTGTCCAGAAACTTGGATATGACCTTGCGGGCCTGCTCACGCAGAAAGACCACGACATTCAGCCACCTGTCATCGTAGATATTGGCGGTGGACGGGGCGAGCTGCTCCTGGAGCTCAAAGATGCTTTTCCCCACCTGGGACGAGAGAACCTCGTGTTGCAGGAGTACAATCCGGCGATCGGCGAAGTGCCTGGAGTGACTGAGATGTTGTGGGACTACAAGGGCACAGGGCCACAGCATGAACAACCGGTCAAGGGGGCATTGGTCTACTCGTTGGCGTTTGTTCTGCATAACCTTTCCAACATTGAAACTGTCAGGCTATTGAGGAAGATTGCTGTGGCGATGAATTCCCGGTCACGGATCCTTATCCAGGAGCTTACGAAGAATGCCATAAGCGCAACTACGCATGCGGCTATGATTATTATGTATGGTGGGAGGGAAAGGACGAGTGCTGAGTGGAGAGAGCTGGCTGCTGAGGCTGGGTTGATGGTTACTTTTGAGGTGTTTCCACCTGTAGGGGAGTGTCTTGTTGAGATGCGCAAACTCTCAAATTGATATAATCGCTACTACCTTGTGAATATTCAATCCACCTTTGGATTATCTGTGTCCCATTAACCTAGCCCTCACAAGTAGGCAGACACGCTCAATGAGGTTAAGCGCTTCGTCCTTGCCTTGCTTGAACCCTTCGGCTGAATGACCCAGCCTAGCAATACGTGCACACTTCTTCGGAACAAGAAGCATTAATGCATGTGAATGTATGTCTTTTGCACACCGCCTCTAGGTGCAGTTCCTACTTTTATCGAGTCTAACGAAGGGGCATATCCTGGCCGACGTAAGGTGCAATCAACGGGATGGGCACCAAATCAACTACTGACTGTAAGGAGGCGTCCGGCGCCTTGTCAATTCAAGGGACTATACATATGCAGCAGGAATTCCAGGGGCCCTAATTACACTAACACCGGATGTTCCCAAGAATGAATGGATAGCATTGGTTATGATCCAGCCAGTTACGCCTGCCATGGGCTCATGCGTTGGCTCCTCGTTATTTTTGAAGTTGTGTGACCGTCTATTTCTCTATCCCTTTCAGCAGGCCATGAAGCTTTCGCTAATAATAACGCCTGAGGTACGTCTGGTCTGTAGAGAACCACCGGCCCGTCTGTCCATGATATATAGCCGAGAGTACTCCTAACCGAACATGTCGAGCCATTTCAAGCTATACCTCTTCGGAGACCAGACATTTCGCCCCAGGACCCATTTCAGGGCCTTGTTGGCGAACCGAGACAATGCGGTCCTCGATGATTTCCTTACCAAGGCTTACAGTAGGATACGGTCAGAATTGTTCCGATTGCCAAAACAAGACAGGGATCACTTCCCTAGATTCACCTGTCTCGAGGATCTTGTCTTTTGGCAGCCAGGTGAAGATGAGAGGCGATGTGTGCCGCTTGAAATGGCACTGCTCTGTCTCTATCAACTGGGTGAATTCATCAGACAAGCAGACCAAGTTGACTTAGCAGCTCACAAGATTTGTGTTACTGGTCTTTGCACTGGGGCACTAGCAGCAGCAGCGGTGAGCTGTAGTCGCAGCATTTTAGACCTTGTTCCGCTAGGTCTCGATGCCATTGTCGCTGCTTTCAGAACAGGCCTTCTGGTGACTGATTTCGCTTATCGTCTCGCCTCACCCCTTGATGGCGGGCAAAGCTGGTCTGTTTTTGTTCAAAATCCGACAGCAGTGAGTGCCATAGATGAGTTCTGCGCGGAAACGGTAAGATTTCCTTGTAACGCGTGAACACCTTCAACTGATATATGATGTTGTCCAGAGATTGATCGTCAAACCATATGTGAGCGTCTATGCCCCAAACGGCATAACGGTCAGTGGTCCCCCTGGGGTTCTTCGGATGCTCGTGCAGTCAAGCTACTTCAAGGACTTGAGACACGAGTTTATTCCGGTACACGGGCCATACCACACCTCTGACCTATACACCAAGCAAGATGTAGAAGATGTTGTTGGAAACATCTTCGAAGAATCTAGCATCAGGATGAGTCCTTCACATCACCCCCTGTTGTCCACTGCCGGTGTCAACGTTGAAGGGAACGATTTTGCTGCGGTTATGGCTGCGGCGGTTCGTGAAGTCCTGATAGAACCGATCCGATGGGATGAAATACTGCGGGCGTTAAGGGCTCGTATTCACCAAGCTGGCCCACAGACTTTCAGCGTTGTTCCCATCGGATCGACGGCGGACCAGTTGATATACGCCGCACTTCAACGAACTTCATTTGTTGAACTCGCACCTCGTTTCCCAGGCCAAGCGCAGAGCCCGACAACCGTAACTAAAGAAGGCAATGGCGTCATCTCGACCAAACCCGCGAAGCCGAAACTCGCCATCATCGGCATGGCTGGGCGTTTTCCTGGAGCGAAAGACATTGAGGCCTTTTGGGATCTGCTCTATCGGGGCCTTGACGTGCACATGCCTGTGCCTGCACTCCGCTGGGATATCCGAACACACGTAGACCCTACCGGCCGCCGAAAAAACACCGGCGCCACTCCATTCGGGTGCTGGCTTGATGATCCAGCTGGCTTTGACGCCCCCTTTTTTAGCATCTCTCCCAGAGAGGCACCACAAATTGACCCAGCGCAGCGGCTCGCACTCATGACCGCATATGAAGCAATCGAGCAGGCGGGAATCGTTTCTGACGCCACGCCGTCGACGAGACGAGACCGTGTCGGTGTCTTCTACGGTGTGACAAGCAATGATTGGATGGAGACGAATAGCGCTCAGGATATCGATACCTATTTCATCCCTGGCGGAAACCGGGCTTTTATTCCGGGCCGTATTAACTACTGCTTTAAGTTTAGCGGGCCAAGCTATGCGATTGATACGGCATGTTCTTCTAGTCTTGCAGGCATCCATCTCGCATGCAATGCCCTCTGGCAGGGGGATATTGATACAGCCATTGCTGGAGGGACCAATGTTCTTACCAATCCAGACTTTACGGCAGGTCTTGACCGTGGTCACTTTCTTTCGAGGACTGGAAACTGCAAGACATTTGATGACGAGGCTGATGGCTATTGCAGGGGAGAAGGTATTGGGACGGTGATCATCAAGCGTTTAGAGGATGCCCTGGCAGATAGTGATCCTATTCTGGGCGTCATCTCAGGGGCTTATACGAACCACTCGGCAGAGTCCACATCTATTACACGGCCACATTCGGATGCCCAGCGAGCTGTTTTCAATCGGATTTTGAACCAAGCAGCAGTTGATCCCTATAGCATCAGCTATGTTGAAATGCACGGAACGTAAGTGAGTCTTTTGCCCAGCTGCCTATGCTTGTAACTGATCGTGCTGTAGGGGTACACAAGCAGGTGATGCTGGGGAAATGGCCAGCGTCCTCGATGTTTTTGCACCAAGATGGACAAAAACCAGAAGATGCCGGTCAAGCCACGAGGCTCTCTACCTGGGGTCAGCTAAAGCCAACATTGGCCATGGTGAGGCCGCCTCGGGGGTTTCAAGTCTCATCAAGGTCCTTCTGATGATGCAGAAAGACACAATCGTCCCCCACTGCGGAATAAAAACAAAAATAAACCGCAAGTTCCCGACAGACCTGTGCGATCGAAACGTGCATATCGCCTTACAGCCAACCGCCTGGCCGAGGACAGATTCCTTACAACCCAGACGAGCCTTCGTAAACAACTTCAGCGCAGCAGGTGGAAACACAGCGTTGATGATTGAGGACCCCCCTGCTCAAACTCAACCAAGCAAGGGCACTACTGACGACACGCGTGCAATCCATATCATTGCAGTCTCTGCCAAGGTTGGAATTTCTCTGCAGGGGAACCTCCAATCTTTGCTGGGTTACTTGAGACAGAATCCCGACGTCTGCCTCGGTCAACTTTCGTACACGACGACCGCACGCCGCATGCATCATCCCCACCGGGCTGCATTGACAGGAAAAAGCGTTGGAGAGATCTGTACACAGATTGAAACCGCTTTAAGTGATGGTATGGGGATGAAGCGATCCAAGAATAGGCCTAAAGTCGTCTTTACATTCACCGGACAGGGCGCCCAGTATCCAGGAATGGGACGGGAATACTTTGAGTATTTCTCTGTCTTCCGCACTGAAATCTGTCGGCTGGATCAGATAGGTCAGTCACTAGGATTTCCCTCTGTCCTTCCAGTGATGCAATCGGCCGAACGCGATATCGGGCTGTTTTCAACCACGGCAGTTCAACTCGCCAGCGTATATATGCAGGTGGCTCTCTGCAAGCTGTGGGCTTCGTGGAACATCACTCCCACTGCAGTTCTGGGACACAGCCTTGGCGAATACGCTGCTCTCCATATTGCGGGCGTGCTCTCCGAGGTCGAGACAATCTACCTTGTCGGGAAGCGCGCGGTACTTCTGCAGGAGAAGTGCGCAAGAGCAACACATTCGATGCTTGTCGTTAGGGGCTCCGCTAGCGAAATCGAAACTTTTTTATCAGGAGAGACCTATGAAGTGTCCTGCATAAATTCGCCAGTCGAAACGGTCCTCAGTGGGCCGAGAGAGCACATCTCCATGTTGAAGGAGCTTCTTGCCAAGTCAGGACTAAAGTCGACATTACTGCATGTGCCTTACGCATTCCATTCCTCTCAGGTCGACTGTATTCTGTCAGAATTTAGCATGGCAACTAGTTCGGTCACGTTCTGCAGGCCCATAATCCCCATAGTGAGACCTCTTGATGGCCAAATAATCGACGATGATGGCAGCTTTGACGCCAAGTACCTCGTAGCTCACACGCGTGAGCCCGTTAACATGCTTCGAGCACTCCAGACAGCCCACAGCCAGAATGTGATCACAGATCAAACCATTGTGGTCGAGATTGGACCGCACCCAGCGGTTTCCAGCATGGTGAAGTCAGTCCTAGGGAGCCGGGTAGAAACCCTTCCCTCAGCACAACGTGCCCAGTCGATCTGGCAGGTTCTCACGGCAGCGCTATCATCTCTGTACCGCGCTGGAGCCATGATAGATTGGACAGGGTACCATCGAGACTTTCCAGCTACTCACAAAGTTCTGCCACTTCCAGCATACAGTTGGCATCTGAAAAACTACTGGATGCAGTATGTACATGACTGGTCATTGCGCAAGGGAGAACCCGCCTTGACGGACGCTGGCACGGGCACTACCCTAGAGAGCACAACCATACACCGTGTCATCGAAGAAACACATCATTCCCAGGATGTGCGTATCGTCGTAGAGGCGGATATTGCGCGCAGGGACCTAAGTCCACTCGTTCAGGGTCACGAGGTAGATGGCATTCCACTGTGCACCCCTTCAGTCTATGCAGACATTGCACTTACTATAGGGACATACGTGCTTCAGCGGTACTGTCCGTTGCAGGCAGAGGAAAGCGTGGTGGACGTGTCAGACATGACTATTACAAAAGCTCTCATCCTACGAGCTGACATGCCTCAGCAGCTTCTTCAGGCTCACGCAGAATTTGACTGGGCGTCGCAATCTACCACCATCAAGTTTCTATCTTTTGATGTACGCAGTTTTAGATCTCAGCCGTGGCACGACAGACAGCTAATTGATTTGTAGACGAAACAGAAACTACAGGAACACTCGCGGTGCGTTGTCCGCTTTCCGCCCAAGGGCCTCCAGGAGTCGCTTCAAGCCAGCGGAGACAACATCAAGAAACAGATGGAAGTGCTGCGAAATGGAATAGCACTAGGAACAACCGCACGCTTCAACCGCCCGATGATATATCGCATGATCAGACCATTGGCGCGTTTCCACGACGATTACAGGACAATCGATGAAATTGTGCTTAACAGCACGACGCTGGAAGCGTCCAGTCGGCTCGCATTCGGGACGGTCAAGCGCGATGGGAAATTCCACACACATCCTGCTCTCATCGATTCATTGACACAGTCTTGTGGATTTGCGATGAACTGCAATGATTCGGCCGACCTTGATGTAGAGGTCTTTATGAACCACGGTTGGGGCTCGTTTCAGATCTTTGAGCCGATCGATTTTGACAAGGTCTATTCTACCTACACAAACATGAAGTCTGGTGCTGACGGGATCTGGCACGGGGATGTGGTGGTTTTTGACGGCGATAGGGTAGTTGCCTTCTTCGGGAAGCTCGCGGTATCTCCACTGCATCCTAAAACCTACATTGTTCATGCTTGACTAATATGCTGGTTGCCTTTGCTAGATTCAAGGAGTTCCCCGCAGGGTACTGAAAGTTATCCTATCGATGGAAAGTGGAACAAAGACGCACAACCAACAGAGGTTTCACGCAGGTGGCCGCCCCCCTGTTACCTCTCTCACTACCCAGGCTCATACCTTGGGCGTGTCCATGGCGGCCAAAGCTTTATCCATCATTGCCGAGGCAAGCGGTCTCGAGCTCTCAGATCTGACGGACAGCACCGTGTTTGTTGATGCGGGCATTGACTCCCTTCTGGGCCTAGTGATTTCCGCCTCTCTGAAGGAGGAGCTCGGGGTGGACTTGGATTTCCACGCATTCTCCACGGAGTTCCCAACCGTTGCCGATCTGAAGTCGTTCCTTAGCAGCTCCTCTACGCTCTCTCCAACAGACACGGAGAGAACAGGCCGCACCGACACCAGTTCTGAAGCCGGGGTAGCTACCCCTGTCTCTGTCTCAGTTGGTTGTCCAATGGACTTCCAACGCGTGCTGGAGATCATCTCCCAGGAGAGCGGTGTTGCGGTAGAAGAACTCAACGACGAGACCAACTTTGCCGATTGCGGGGTGGACTCACTTCTCTCGCTTGTCATTGCGAGTCGACTTCAAGATGAGATTGGGCTGGCCGTGCCTCATGACTCCCTTTTCATCGATTGCCCGACCGTTCTCCATTTGAGGGGACTACTATTTGGGGGGAAAGTAGGACCACCACCCATGGCAGCAGACCTAGATCCCCATAAAAAGAGTCAGCTTCGCGATGGTCTACTTGTAGCCCGAAAAGCAGCGGTTGATGCCTTGGTGCAGAAATACACTTTAGGGTTCTCAGTGCCTCCTCCAAACCCGTCGTCCTCTTCCTCGCATTCAACTCTGTCCCAGCCTCCAGATCAAGTTGTTTTGGTCACAGGAGCCTCGGGGAGTCTCGGCGCACATCTAGTCTACCACCTTGCCCACATACCTTCGGTAAAGACGGTCGTCTGTGTCAACCGCGAGAAGAGAGTGGAACCCTACGCCCGCCAACAAAAGGCGATGCGCGACAAGGGGATCCATTTCCCTGAGACTCTCAAGTCCAAGCTCTGCGTCCTGCAAACGGACACACGAAAGCCCCTGCTAGGTCTCCCAAGGAGCGAGTACGAGAAGCTCGTCCGTTCCGTGACACACGTGATCCACAATGCTTGGCCTATGAGCGTCAAACGACCCCTATCTGCCTTTGAGCCCCAATTCCAGGTGCTGCGCAACCTCCTTGACTTTGCGGCCGACATTGTCGGGGCGCGGCTCCATTCCCCGTCCTTTAAACTGTGCTTTCAGCTTATCTCATCCATCGGCGTGGTCGGTCACTATGACCAGAGTAGCCACGGACAGACCGAGCAGCAACAAAAGGCTGTGTATGTCCCTGAGATAAGCGTGGATATTGATTCAGTGCTCCCGAACGGGTACAGCGAGGCTAAATGGGGATGCGAACGATTGATTCAAGCAACGCTGCAGCAGCACCCCTCTCGATTCCGGGCTATGATCGTGCGACTCGGCCAGATCGCCGGCTCCCGAACAAGCGGCTATTGGAATCCTATGGAGCACTTTGGGTTCCTGGTCAAGTCATCACAGACTCTGGAGGCACTACCCGATGTGCCAGGGACTGCCTTTTGGACTCCCGTCCAGGATATCGCGGCCACGCTTTCGGATCTACTGGGTCTTACTTCGGGTCCTGACCACGAACCCTACCCGATTTACCACATCGACAATCCAGTCGGCCAGCCGTGGAAGGAGCTGAATGCTGTCTTGTCTGATGCCCTTGGTATTAATCAGCTCGTCCCGTTCCGGACGTGGATGGATCGTGTTAGGGCGGCGCCGACGCGGGATAACCCAGCCACGACGCTGTTGGAGTTTTTAGAAAGCAACTACCTGCGAATGTCTTGTGGTGGGCTCATCCTTGATGTTAAGCGGGCGGTCGAGCACTCAAAGACATTATCTGCCGTGGGGCCTATTGGTGAGGAGGTGGTAAGGAAATACATCCAAGTCTGGAAAGAAATTGGATTCTTGAGCTGAGAAAAAGCCTATTTGGAGGCCCGCGTAAGCACAAGTTACCGATACCGATAGAGCCTCCCCGAGTGCACAATCTGAACAATTGCTTAGTCTGGGATTTGATAAGCCATGCAGTTGTTCTACTGACCTTAGCCTCTTCGGGGTCGTTTCGGGCGAAAATAGATATCGCCGGTCTATAACTGAGTGCTCAAGGGCCCTCTGGTTATTGGCGTTTTGACAAGACAATTGGTGATGATAATGAGGGAGGAACACACAGATAGGACCCCAGAATTTACGCCGCAAGTGCATCCATTGTCAAGACCTCACTGCTCATACAATTCCAAAGGACTAAGCAGTCTCAGCGTCTGGCTAAAGGACATGAAGTAGGAAGTCGGAGTAGAATTGTCTGGAGAAGCGGTCAGAAGCAAGTTCAAATACGGGTAATTCTATCTGCTAGGTTTGGATGAACCAAAGTACTTGCTACTGTCCTACTTCAAAGGTAACTCATCCAGTACTACTGGCACGAGCACTTGACAGTTTGCTATCGGAGCTCGAGCTTATCTTTTCCAGGAAGACTGCATTCTCCACCCTCTAATACCCAGCACATCAAGTCATCATTCCTGAACAATTCCATTGTTTCGGTATTCAACGTAATCCGCACATCCCAGGGAATCTGCTGATTGTTCTGCCTTGCGGTCGATCCAGCTGATTGTGAGGCCCTTGCAGGCATGATCAAGCACATTCCGTCGACTCCCGATGCTTGGGTGTGGAAGCCATCGATATGACCAAGATGCGACCCAAAATCGAGCTCATAGATCTCCAAACGCCTCCAGCTAGTGACATATATGTCAGCAGGGCCGTTCCGTATTGCATCCGAGATCCCATTGGACCTTATAAAAGCAATTAGATTCTGAGCGTAGAGGCCGTTGAAAGCACAACGCCTGCTTCGTATCCCGTACGCGATTTTTGCGATTGGCAGGATAGAATCCAGGCGTATCCCAAAGAGACTCTCTGTATCCTTTCCCAGTTGAGAGTGACCGGTCTCTTGGTGCCGGAAGGTATTCGAGTCTACCAAATATCGAACAGTTGTAATTGCATTACCCATGTAGGTCGGTGGAAGACAAGGCTCAAAGAAACGCCGAAGATTGACTGCCATTGCGCAGACACTTTTTGCTTGATACTTAGCCTGCTGTTCTCGGTTATTGTTGGAACCCCTGGCCTTGGCGATCGATCCCCAGAGGAGGGCAGTCACGACGTCGTTTTCGGAGAGAATTGGCGGCGTCGGGGTGTCGGAAGGCGAAGGGCAACTCCCTTGCAACAACGGCCAGAGGTACGAGCAGGCATCTTTGAGCCTGTTGATGCTGTCTGGGGAGAAGATGAAGCATTCATCGCTGAGCTGTTGGGGTAAAACTTTTGCCATGTCCGAACGTACCTGTGGCGACAGGCAGGCCAGGCACAATGAAGACGCCACAGATGCATGAACTCCTGAGTCCCGTCTATGGATTGGTTCCATATCAAGAATCAACTTGCGGTATCTTATCTCTTCGTACGCAGTTGCGTCGCGCTCTTCTGAGCTCGAATTGCAGCAACATTGTGCTAGGTGCTTGAGTATGACGTTTGCCCCGATACCGTCAAAAACAAGGTGATTGAAAGCCATGGTCAATAAAACTCCGTCCGCAATCATATTTGCCTGGAAACGAACAAGAGGTCTCGGCTGTGATGATGGTAGAGTCATTGGGAGTGGACTGTATGATTCATCAAGAGCAGCGTAGCTGATAGGAGGAGTGTTCGCTCTATCAAATGTCTTAAACGGGGAAGTAAAATTTGGATAATATTTAACTTGCAACATTGGGACCCATGTTTGAGTTGCCGTGTCGCAGGGGCGTACTTCAAACACACTCTTTTTACCTGGAAATCGCGTGGATGGGACGACTTCGCCAGTTAAGAAGGGAATTCGGGACGTCAACCGGGTTATGCCATGCGAGATATGCTTCAAAGCCTGGTCTGGATCTTGCACTCGAAAGAGTGTGGAATAAGGGATGAATAATTCCGTATTCAGATAATCTAGCGGAGTTAACGCAAAGCCGTCAAATAGATGGTTGCAATCCATCTTCTCAGCTGGGTACTTGGTCGGGAACGGTAGCGTGAAAGATTACTTTGAGGGCCGATACTGTTGTTATCAAGTGCTTGCAGAAGGCATTATCCGAGCATGTAAATATGTAGTATTAAAATAGTAAAGAAAAAAAAAAAAACTGGTCATTTCCCCTCCATTGAATTCTGTGCGGCTGGCAATGAGAAGATGGAAAGTTGATAAATGCTGCGTAGGAAGTGGGAACCCGGCAAGCATGCCTTCACACCGCTAGATACAAATGAATGCTTTTCCAATAAATCGTGAAGGTGACATCGCATTGATCCTCCGTTGATCTACCACCTGCTTGTCTGCCGCTGAGTTTTTACTAATGGACTTCGCCCTTGCATACCTCGTACTAATCATTACATCTCGGTGGTATCAACACCGGCAAAGTGTCCAGAGAAGGGAGATAATATCCCTTGCATAGGATAAACTTTGGATCAGATGTTCATGTAGAGGAGGCCTTCTGAGACAGTATAGACACTCCAGCTTCAGCTTTTTCCATGCTCGTTACACGAGGAACGAACAGTTTTTAGTCTCGCAGCCCCGTATTTCCCTGACTATGCTCCCTCCCCCCTAGATTTGCAAGACAACTGGCACAGTCGCTGGGGGTTGAGGATGCTCAAAGGGGAAAGGACAGAAGGAAGCTGTATCAACTATGATACGTGATATCGCCAACCGGAGGAGGTTCCTCCTTACTAACCGAGCTGCAACCACTTTACTTGTCTGTTTGATGCTTTACAACGTTTGTATGGCAGGAATGTCTGTTTAATGATTTACACTGTTTGTATGGCAAGGATATCTCCTGTTCATGGAGAACCTTCTTTTTAAGTCTTCGAAAATGAATAAATTTGTCTATACAGATCGTAGTTAGAAGATCAAGACCTTCAATACAATCATTTGTTACAGATATTGATTACATAGCCAAATTTGACGCTAGCAACTACCTCAATAGCCCACACAGCCTAATCTCCGACCTTTTCTCTGACCCCTCTACGTATTGTACAGATTGATTGAGAGAGATTGAAGAAGCTACCTATCGCCAACGAGATAGATAATCAATCGTCATATGGCATTCGATCCTTAGTAGGCTACGTCCGTGTAGCTGATACAGCTTCCTTCTGCCCTTTCCCCTCTGAGCATCCACAACAAACTACATGAAAATAGCCTACTAAGGATTGGACGCCATATAATGATTAATTCTCTATCTTGATAAAGATAGGTATCTTCGTTAACCTCTTTCTCTTGATATGATATATAGAGGGGTTAGATTAGGGGTTAGAGATTAGGCTGCTTATTTTACATGGCATAAGCTAGCCAGGAGACTTGTAGTGTACACCTGGTGTACACAATGAATGTCATCAGATCTACTATGGCAAACCCAGACAGTTGCTGGACTGAATTGTCCGGTGCTAGTAATCTGATATCTAAGCATGGAGAGAAAGATTTTGACGGGATTGCGGTGTTGTAGGATAGCCTCGCGTTGCCTGACGCTCGTCCATATCGACAGGGGTGTAATCTGCTGTAGTAACCCTGTAATCATGGCCGCGTGCTGGCCGTGACTGTGTTGATTTTTGCAATAAGTCAATACTCTGCAATAGGTATTTGGATGCAAGTCAGTCTGCAAAGAATAGTAAAGAGAAAAGCTCCGTATGTAGAATTCCGCACCTTGCGTATATATGTCGGCTGATAGTCTAACCGGTTTGCCTTATCCTCGTTCAGACGGCCCCTGCACATACCCCAGCTACTCCGTCCTCAAGGCTACAGAGTCAAAATCAAATTCTCGGTGTAGCTGCCATGCTTCTATCTGGGCTCTGCGTTGCCTTGGCCGGTGTTCAAGTCGAAAAGATGTTGCAGACACGCCACGCGTTCATGGCCCGCAATGCCCAGCTTGCCTGGTACAGCTTTGTCTCGGCGAGTTTGATCTATATTTGGCATTCACAACCGGGTCCGATCAATTACTTCCAGGGGTACGACACCCTGGTGTGGGGACTCATTCTTCTCCAAGCAACAGGTGGCTTTTTGGTTGCTTGGTGTGTCGCGGTAACCAGCATCGTGACGAAGAACCACGCACAGGTGGTCGGGTTCTTAATGGCATCGACAGCCCCTCTGCTTGTACGGCGCAGAGTCAACCTCCAGGTTAGCTGACTTCCATCGTTAGCTTTGAACTTTAGGTGCTGACGCGGGATTTTCCTAGCATTTATGTGGTGTCATACTTGCAGCTGGGGCACTTTTGCAATATGCGCGCCAAACACCCGAATCGAAAGGGACCATGAGCGAAGATTCCGCGGAGAAAGGGTATACATTAGTATAATGGTTTATGATGGTCTCATATAATATTTGTCGTATATAAGTGGACCCCATGGCCCACGTCAAGCCGGCCAAACCCGCTGGTTCCAGTGAGGAATCGTGAAGCCGATACCCATGGCTCTTGGCCAGTGGCGCAGTTACTGAGAAGTGAGACAAAAAACCCCTAAGAATATCTAGTGCTCGCTGTATAGCCTTTCTGCTTATTTTTCCAGATTCCTAGTATCCGTTATCAATCCAGAGCCGGCAATGCTCTTCTCCGCTAAACGCACGATCATCGCAACTTGCGCAGTAGTAGCATGTGTGATACTAATCGGCTATGACCGACTATATCTCACAACTGCCGCGAGCAACTCATCATCAGAAGCAGCATGGGGCGGGCTAAAGCCATATTGGACCACCGAACAGGAGAAGCCCCGGTTTGCCTACGTTCAATATGCGACTGATTTTGACTATTTATGCAACGCGGTAGGAAGAACGATTACCAGCACACGATCCCCTATGAATTCCACCATCTAAGATACTGCAGATGATAAACATTGTGCGTCTCGACCGTTTGGCGATTCATTTTGAGCGAGTGTTGATCCACCCAAAAGACTGGGAAGAGGTTCAGCATGGCCCTGTCCTGACGGCGCCTTCAGCACGGCACTGATAATAAATAAAAAGGAGATAAATAACGCAAAATCTCTAACGGATGACACTATGATATAGCCCGGCACAAGTCGCGAGCAGATCGCCCTGACTCGAATCCGCCAACAATACCCGCACGTCAAACTGCGACCAGTCCAGGTGCTCTCAACGTTAAGCGGTGATCCCACCTGGCATAAAAGCCTAACCAAGTTTTACGCCTTCGACCTGACCGAGTACTCACGCGTCCTAGTCTTCGACTCCGACTCTATGGTGCTGAACAATATCGACCACTACTTTCTCTCTCCTCTCGCCCCTGTGGCCGTACCCCGCGCTTACTGGCTCAACGACGCAGACAGCAGTATCAAGGACCAGATGCTCGGGTCGCACGTGATGCTCATCGAGCCGAACAAGAATACCTTTGAGCGCATCATCGAGGAAGCGAGATCCTCAGGCGCGTTTGTCATGAAGGTGCTGAACCGCTTGTTTGCCGACTCTGCGATGATCCTGCCGCATCCGCGGTACGCCCTGCTGACAGGCGAGTTTCGCGCCAATGACCACCGCCAGTACCTGTCCGAGGACAAGGATGCAGAGTGGAATGCTATGGCGGAGGTTTCACGGGCGTATCTGGTTCATTTCAGTGACTGGCCGCTGCCGAAGCCGTGGCTGCCGCAATCTCAGTCACAGTAGGAGGCGGCGCTGCCGGAATGTGGCGACGGTGAAGAATATTCCGAAAGGCCTGATAAGCCGAGATGTGCAGATCGGTTTATGTGGACTGGGTTTTATGAGGACTATTATCGTGATCAGAAGAAGGTTTGTACCCCGTTGGTGGACTCATGATTCACCGAGAATCTCAATGTGCTGTGCGCTTGGTTTATACGGACCAAGCTTGCGCTTCCTATTGGGAACTCGAGAAACGCACTGTCATGATCTGGCCCTAGTTGAATGTACACTCTCTAGAGACAGATTCTCTCTGGGCGACTCCGCCAATCGGACTTGAACCACAGTGGTGAGTATAGATTTCCCAGGTTGTCTACTCTGAGTAATCATCTCAGCCCAATATAGCCAAAGTGTATAGATAGCGAACCTGCTCGCCAGTCACCTTAGTCTTATATTGAACTTACCTCCGTGGAAGTAATACGGTGGCAGCTGTGTTCCACATGTAGCTTTCGCTCCTTACGGCTGCCCTTTACGCCTATGCAGTATAGGGGGACCACTTAGACGACAAACCCAGTGGTGAGAAAAAGAGTTACATTTTGTCCGCTATTGCGAAATTACTATATTTTCCTTGATGAGATGAAGATATCAGCACAAGCATTTCTAGTCACGTTCATGCCATGTTCAGTGGAACTAATATTGAGAATTAATATAGGTGTCCCTGAGACTCGCTACGATCCCCACGCGGACAAACGATGGAGTCTGATGCACATCGTTGTCTGAGTAAGTTGTCCTCTGTAGGTAAAGACTTAATATATCTGATATGGCAGGTTTTCTCTATGCAACTTTCTCTATAAACATCTACCACTCTCTGTACGCTCCAACATGGGTTTGATGTACTCTCCATTGAGAAGGCTACGGACGGATTAATGGGGGTAATAGTGCTCAAGAGACAATCCGGAGAGAACCGCATAGCTGGGGTAGTGGTGGGGTAACTCCTTAATGGGCGCCATATGGACAAGTTATGGCGCTAGGCCAGGTGCTCGTTCTTCTTCTTCTCTCCATCCACCGTCCTACCGACTTTGTCCGGGCTTCCTGTTCTGTAGAAATAGTTTGTGACCCATAATGTAGGCTAATCGAGAGACGCCCACGGCTGCGGCAGTAGAGTTGGGCTTCGGCATAAGTACTGCGGATAGTTGGCGAGATAATCGCCGAGGATGATTGAGCTTTAACCGGCAGGCCATATATAAGGGCCGATCTCCCGGCAGAATCTCCTAAACACAATTATTACCCGCAAGAGATCAACTCCATGTATACCCGCAAAGACGTTGCCCACCATAACGCCCGGCACTCATGCTGGGTCATTGTCAACAACCATGTCTACGACGTGACCAAATTCCTCGACGCACACCCCGGCGGTGCAAGTGCCATTCTACTCTATGCGGGGAAAGATGCGACAGCCGTTTTTGAGGCGACGCATCCAGCGGGGACATTAGGGCAGCTTCCTCACGGTCTGTATTATACAACCCCCAACACGCCGCAAAACAACTGCGGACGTCTAACACAGGGCAGAATACCATCTCGGACCAGTTGCCCCTGTCACCAGGGATGCAGAATCCAGCCCGGCTTCCAATGAGAACAAAGTCGGCTCGCAAAGCTCTCGGCCACCTGCGCCTGCGCCCGCACCCCATCTTCACACCGTCCAGAACCTGAACGAGTTCGAGTCCATTGCAAAGGCCTGCTTGTCTCCAAATGCCTGGGCCTACTACAGTTCTGCTGCAGACTCCCTCGCGTCTCTCCACAAGAACCTGACAGACTGGTCCAAGATCACTTTACGGCCTCGCATCCTGCGAAACGTGTCCAGGGTGTCTCTGAGCAGGACCGTCATGGGCCACCGAAACAGTCTCCCTGTATTTATTGCGCCTACTGCTCGCGCAAAACTGGGCCATCCAGACGGCGAGGTGTGCCTTGCGCGTGCCGCTGCAAGACATAATATCCTTTACGCGGTGTCGAGCTACGCCTCTGTTGGACATGCCGAATTAGCAGAAGAGCTTGCCAAAGAGAAAACTAGGTTGGTCCCAGCGAGTGCGCGGTCTGGGCAAGGAGCCCTAGCTTTCCAGCTATATCTACCGCATGACAAGGAAAGAGGCGGACGGGCGTTGATTGCGAAGGCAAAGGACTCGGGGTATCAAGCGCTAGTTATCACGGTTGACACACCCGTTGTCGGGAAACGTGAAGCTGATGAGCGATTTCAGGCGGAGCTGGAGGTGAGCTCTTCTGAACGTGCAGGCGTACAGGTCGGCGTACCGCGGAAGGCCGAGCCTGGTGGTGACGCTCCTGTTCTCCGCGGCTTCCATTCGTCCACACTCGACTGGGACGATATCCCATGGATACGGGAGGTTTGGGGCCCGCAGCCGCTGATTATCAAGGGGATTCAGACAGTCGAGGATGCGCTTCGGGCGAGCGAGGCGGGTATTGACGGAATCTACCTCAGTAACCACGGTGGCCGGCAGCTGGACTACGCGCCCAGTTCAATCCAGACACTCCTCGAGATTAATTGTTTCTGTCCGGAGGTTCTCAAACGAGTCGAGGTGTACCTAGACGGGGCCGTGCGACGGGGAACAGATGTCATCAAGGCGATTTGTCTCGGTGCGACGGGGGTAGGGCTGGGCCGGCCGCTGTTGTACGCGCTCAGCGGGTATGGGACTGACGGGGTCGACAAGGCATTGCAGAGTGAGCCCGTCTCGTCCCTTATAATGTGAGATGGATACTAATGGCCTATAGTGCTGAGTGACGAAATCGAGACCAGTTTGCGTCTTATGGGCGTTGTTGATGTGTCCGAGTTGGATTTGTCGTTTGTGAACACGACCGCGCTGGAGAAGGACTTGGTCTCCGCAAGGAACCTGGATGGCCGATTCAAAGCACGGCATAAGCTTTAGACTGGACAAAATGTGGATTGGATAAGATATCTGGTGCATGGGCTATAAGTTGATGCAATGAGCTGGGTTACGAGCCTCGGGGAGTCTGAATTGCATTGAAGCACTGAATGATTATAGGATCATAAACCGAGATGCGATATTGAAACATTGTACTCTTTCCTTCGACTAAGAGATTATTCAAGCATGGCCTGAGTAGAATATAGATTGCGTGGAGGATTCGTCTGAAAGTACTGTCTGGCGGCGATGAAGTCTAGAGTAACTAAGCAGAAGGTGTAACCTTTGCCTTTGGCGTTGGCTTCCAGGGAGATTATGCTGGGTCTGGCCTAGAGGTCTACTCCAGTTATTCTGTCTCATCCCCCACATATCAACATGAGAGAACCACCATAGAAGCCATTCAAAGCCTCTACGAGCAGGCTTAGCAACCTCTGATCCACTTCTAGTTCCAAACACAGGTAACTAAGAATCCACCCGGACGCTTACTTACCCCCCAGGATCATGTCGTGCTATTTATCCTGACCCAGCGCTAACCCTGGAAAGATGACAGTTCTAGCAAAATGTGCCACAGGTCGAATTGGCAAAATATCTAGATATCGCAGTAACTATGCTGGGAAGCATCATACAGTACACTTTGCGAGTTCCGCCACGACCTCCCTATTGAAGCCGGATACCAGCTCCTGCTCGGTATCAACGCCAGGTGTGGATGAAGTGATACCCTCTTCCGTCGCATCATGCAGGCAGAACTTGACGGCGTTTGTGTAGATTGTTCCCATCCGGAACGCAAGCGACTCCACACATCTTGTCCTCACATACCGCTGGAAGCTTTCCAACGGGACAGGCGCCACTACCGAGCCTTTGCCAGCAGCTCTGGCCTTCTGGGAGCTGTAGTCCTTGTGCAGTCTGTCGACGGTTTCCCATCTCCCTATTTCCATCAGAAGAATACCAAGACTATAAACGTCAAATCGACGCCTGAACGGGATCGTGCTCCGACTGTCTGGATGAGTACACTGCGGGTGGCGGTATCGATCGCAGAACTCGTCTGCCTCCGGTTTGATCGTCATTTCATCGGGAGAGTCCGGGCGGGCGTAGTCAAAGCCGGAAAGATAGGGCTGAACGCAGCTCCCTCTCCCGTCAGCGGCCTGGGTAAAGAAGAGGATGTTCTTCGAGTTGAGATTTTTATGGTACCATCTGGACACAAAGAGCCGGTGAAGTGCTGTTGCAAGGTTCCTGGCAAGCTCGAAGCGCTCATCAAGCGACGGTCTGGCAAACTCCTTCAGGTTAATCAGATCGTGCAGAGTAAACACCTTGACCGGCGGCCCTGCTGAGGTCACTGCCAGGGGCACCCGATACACCAGGCCAACTCGGGCATGCGGCTGGAACTCAACATCGTCCAGGATTCCAAGACAGTCAAGAGTGCGGTACGTCTCCAGGTTCTGACTGGCATGGAGAAGCCGGGCAAGGTCGAGGCAAGTATTGAGGTAGGTCATTTTCGTCTCTGAGTTTGGCGGAATTCTGTAAGCTCGCCATTCGATGAGGACCTCGGTTACTCCATTATTTGTATACTTTGTCTGGTACCGCGCCATATCCTGTCCAAGAGAAGCGAACCTAGCGCGCGACAGCATGAGCTGGTTGGTGGACGGTGGCGCCGGCGTTGATGCTTGCTGCTGTAGTGCTGCCACGCTTGCGGCCACAGATAAAGCTTTTCTCCAATGCATTCCTGCGCGCTGGATCTCCAGTAGCCTGTTCGGATCTGGTTCGGCGAGGATCGCTTGCATGATCGATCCGTCCAAGGAGATCTGGAGGGGCTTCGGGATGAGGTTATGGAGGCTAGTATTATACGCATGGATCGTGGCGATCAGGTCTTTCAGCCGCGCTTCCTCGCCGATTGCCCATCCCAGCCGGGCTAAAGACCTTGACAGTCGCGACTGGCTATGCTTGGGCTGGGCCTCCTTCTGCAGCCTGTCAAGGACCTGCCGGAGGTCGTTCGGGCCGGTCTCCAGCTCCTTGTTGTTCCCTCCATTTGGCGAAGTCGCCTTTGCCAGAACAGAACCGATCGTGGCGACTGTATTATGGACTAAAGGAAGCAGGTCTGGTGGAATGGCGCAGTTCGATAAGGATGCACTGGTGGGATAGAGTCCGACTTCGATTGCCCACCGCAGCAAAACCTCTCTCTCTAGTTCCAGCTGGCGGAAAAGGACAGTCGAGCTCTCAGAGTATGAGCGAAACGAAGTCACCAGAGCAAAGACATCCAGCACGGTTGACAGCAAGGCTGCTGTTCCTAGTCCAACGCCGAGAGGTTCCATCTCGTATTCGCGAGCGTTAGATAGGAAGAAGACGCCATTTTTCCTCGTACAAGGGAAAACCCCGCACTAAGACTAAAGCCAAGCCAGGAAAAATAAAAAGGCGAAGATGTTGCTACCGGCCCAGCTGAGCTCGACAACCGTCGGCCATGGCGACGAGCACGTACTTGTCCACTCGCTCAGCGTACGGGACGCGGTACTCAACATCGACCAGTGGAGCATCCGAGTCCTACGAGATACGCAAGGACCATTATGATCTGTTTCTTCTGATTCAGGATCTGGTCCGCGGGAATGATGGATTCATGCTTGAGTTCCCAGTCGACGACTGGGGTAAACAGCAATCGATCAAGATCACTCTTGGGACGGGCGGCTTCTCTTCCGTTCAGCGCAGGATCGCGAAAGGACGCTGGGGCAATCGAAGCGTCATGGCGTATAAGAGTATCAGACCTCGGTTTGACCAGGACGGGCGGTTTGATGACCAGGACGCTCTGGAGCAGGCCGTTGTCGAGTTGAGGTTACTATCGGCATCAGGAATCCGTTCACATCGGCACATTACGCAGCTGAAAGGGATCTCATTTGAGACGCCACATCACCGTACGGACGGATATTTTGCCCCCGTGCTGATGTTTGATGCTTCGTCAATGGGAAATCTGCTTGATTTCATCCGCGATCCTGTTCGAATGGTAGACGGGCCTTACTGGGAGTTCTGCCTGGACGTTGCGCGAGGACTGCAAGCGCTCCATGGCCACGGATTTATCCACGGCGACGTCAAATGCGAGAACGTGCTCATTTTCCCGGCTAAAACACCGCAAGGGCGCAGCTTTATCGCTAAAGTGACGGACTTTGGATGCTCGATGGCCATCGACGAGGTCGGCGCTCAGACACGGCTGCGAGGGTCAACCATTCCCTACGATGCTCCAGAGGCAGACGGCGTCATTAAGCGCGAGAATCTTGTATTTACGGACGTCTATTCATTCGGCCTCCTGGTGTGGCGTGTTCTAGTAGATGGAGCTGACCCCTTCAAGCACTCTCGGTACGCAACGGTGAATGCCACGGTGGAGCGCTACAATTACAGCCTGATTCGAGAGGATAAACGCAATGGAACAGCTCTGAGCCTTGCATTGGATCGAGTTATGGACCCTGATTCCGGGCTCTCGCCCGAGATGGCGAACGTCTTAGGCGAGGTTCTTAGTATTGCTCTGAATCCTGAGCCTCAAAAGCGAGACCTGGGCCGTATATTGGAGGTACTTGATCGACCGGAAAAGTGAGTATCACGGTAAGAACTCTTTGTTGACAGGGTCAGATTCTGAAATACCTGCCTATCTATAGCAGCCTCCAAAAACGTCTCTTCGGCCTCGCCCCCTCCAATGCCCAATTCCTGCGCGAGTTCACCAAGTTCGAGATCGACCGGTTTGTCGGGCACGCCCAGGCAAGTCGAGGTCTGGCTCAGTGGGAATCCGTTCCAGCAAAAGCAGACCAGGCCTACCACATCGTCCGCAAGTACGGCATGCTCAACTCGGACTTTCGCGGGTTCGGAATGTCTCGACTGTCTCCCGTCTCTGGCGCTCTGAGAGATTTGCTCTTAACGACCGAGAACCTATATCACACACATGGGCAACCAATACCTGCTCTTCACTGTCCTAAGCTTCCAGCATCGAATGATCCGGTCAGAAATCCAGAGGCTGTTTGGCAATCGCTGATGCACACCATTTATTTGGTCAGTAAAGACGCCGGTGCAATGGTAACGAGGTCTGTGGGTATACTTCGATTCTTTTCGGCAATGAAGCGTGAGTACATTCGTGCCAGATGCCATCAGACACTGATGTAGGAACTGCGTTAAGCCTTCTGGGAGACCATACAACGAGTAGGCAGAGTTGGCAAGGAGATGAATTCGCTACTCGAACGGGCCCCAAACCCACGGAGAGATGGGCGGTTTGGCGCCGTACAGGTAATCCTCGTGCCTCGTAGGTGAGCCAGGCTCAACATGTCCTAATCTGTACGGCCAGGGATTGTTCGATTTCCCGGGTGGATTAGCGGCTGCAGATACGATGGCCATGATGAGAGAAGACACTATGCCTAAGGCAACCTCACAAGATGCACAGCCAGTGAGTAACAGCGCGATGACAATGCACTGGATTCTGAGGTAACAATCGTACAGTCTTGCCAGCTAGATTTCTATCTCCTGAGCTCTTATCGCATGCCTTTACCACTACAGACGCAACTCTTCACCGATATCTCCTTGCGTGCGCGGCGCCTTGTGGTGCAAGCAGACAGGTGTTTGGCGACAATGGAGGAGGCGATCTGTCACTGCATCGGTTTTGGTGTCGAACAGGACTATTCTCGGTATCTTGCTATAGTGAAGGAATGTTGCGAAGCTGGATACCAGCCGGCTCAAGCAGCTCTGTCACAGATTCATCATGCTCTCGGTTTGCCCTTGGGGGACGGTATTCATCCCTACCCTATTGGCCATGGGGGCGAGTCACCTTTACCAGAGTCTGTCACTCCCTTTCCCTATAGTACAGACCTGCATCAAGCCGTCGTACAGCGGAACCAAACGGCTCTAGTCGACCTTATCCGCAACGGGGCATCTGCAATGGATATAGCAGGGCCCGCTATCTTCCACAAACAACATAGCTTCGCATTGGACGCTGTTCAGCTTGCTTGCAGCTACCATGATGCAGAGATGCTAGAAATTCTACTGGATGCAGCGCCGTTTTATCCTATTAATGTCGACGGAAACACAACCTTTGGGCTGCTGTATTTCGCCATCCAGTGTCAAAACACGCATCTGCGAATGGCGCGGTATGGGATAGACACCTACTTTCAGCTGGAGAAGACCATACAACTCCTTCTCCGTCGCGGTGCCGCCAATATTGTGGATAAGGATGGCATGACAGCGCTGCATCTGGCTGCTGCATGTGACATGCCGGATATACTGGAATACGTCCTCACTGTTGACGTTCTTACGCAAGACATTAACACTGAGTTAGATGGCAAAACGCCGCTGGACACGGCTATTTTCAAGGGAAATCCGGCTGCATTTGATCTGCTCGTGGCGGCGGGCGCACAAGTGTCACGCAGCTCCCTGGCTGGCCATGCTCTCAACATCCCCGTCCAAGTTACGCCGAGCAACGATTATTTTCTCAAAAAGACCTTAGAGTTAGGAGCACAGACTCTAACAGCAAATGATAAGCATACTGCGCTCCAGGGGGCTCTCCAACTCCATCAATGGGCTATAGCGGACTTTCTCATGTCGCAGGGGGCTAATATCAACGGGCTAACCATGAACCCCAACCAAACTTTTATTCGATTCACAGTATTTGGCGACGTACTTTCTTCCTGGAATCTAGGCGATACGCTAGCTGTGCTAGATCGCTTGATGTCTCTAGCAGCAAAACACCACCAAGAACCGCAGTTTATCGTCTCTCCCAGCCTGCACTCATCGGCCCTTCATATTGTCGCCGGTCAAATATCAGCTATGGCTCAGGAAGAAATTGCCCGAATCTACCCTTTGCTCCTTGCAAAGTTCCCATCCAAAGATCAACTCGAGGCAAGAGACTACAGAGGGTGGACCGCACTGCACCTGGCGGTTTCAGTACGAAATGTTGTTGCGGTGCGCGCATTACTCGACGCCGGTGCAGATATCAACAGCATGGCTCTCGTCGAGGGGCACCCTGCTGGGCCATCTCCCAAGGACATGGCATTCGGACAGTTCTTCAATCGAGCTAGCTTCCTCGATTTCGAACCCGGCTCAAGGGACAGAGCGGACCGGGCTTTGGAACAGCTAATCAAGCTCTTCACTTCTGAGCGTTATTCAAAGCTTGCGAAGCGAAGTGTCACTCTCCGTGCTGAGCAGCGGCCCTCTGTGACTGCCCAGCACCGCCAAGTAATGGATTACGTCGATGAGCTCGCGCAACGTCCGCGCCCACTACACCCACAGCACTCAGTGTCCCTTACGAACCAACTCGTGCAAGCTGTGGCTGGTGGTGATAAGGAGGAGGCTGTTCAAATGTATCAGAAAACTGGCCATGGGAACGTTGGGAAGTCAATCGAGTGGGCTGGCATTGAGTGTGTAAGGTTTTTGCGGCATGAGGGCGCTGGGTTGCTGAGGGATATGGGACTTTTGGACGATTATCTGTGTGATTGATAGCCTATATGCAGAGACGCCTTACGTGCTTGCGGCAGGACGTCTAGTGCAAAGTATTTATTCTGCCGTCCTACAGCCAGAGTTGCAATTCCTCCTGCGTAACGGATTGAGAATTTGATGCTATAGACGACATCTAGCCTTCAGATGGACACTGCCTACTAGCTGCTGGATCAGACACAGATGTGCTCCGAGAAGGGGAGATGAAGCATATTTCCTTATTGCGCAATCCTGGGCTGGGATAGGCGTGTTGCGGAGCAGTTAGATCTGGCTCAAGCTTGATCGATCGACAATGCTGGTTTCGTCCTCCCTGCAACATTTCCACGAAGATATCCAAAACCATTTAGGACTTCATCAGAGACATTGATAGTGGACACTCATCTCTTGAGAGACCTAGAACATGGGTATTGCAAGTTCTACAGGCAACTTGAAATGCTTAGCACCTCATGCGCCTGAGGAGCGCGAGATGGTCGACTCTGAGGCAGTGGAGAAACAGCCCATCGGCGAGCATCCAGAATATTGTGGAGTTGCTTGTTTCTATGAACACCAGAGAAGGTTGGTATGGGGCAAAACAGTATTCTTTTTATAAAATATCTTGGAAAGAGTGCAGTGACGGAATTCACAACCCCTGCTATCTGGTCAGGATTGGTGCTATTAATCGGGCTGGCGACGGTGACACAGAGTAAATATCTTTCTTGGTGCGCCTACTGTCAAGGGATTATACATGCGCTGAATGATCCTACTGGGCTAAGAGCTGCGAGCCCCTAGAGTGACTGGTGCTTTACACCTCCACGGAGCGTGAAGCAAGTCGAATATAAGCTATCAACTGAGCCCTGAAGATGTGGTTGAAGACAAATTTGACTATGAAACCAGAGATACCAGCTGCGTGTACTACAAGAGAGTATTGGAAGGATGGTATCCTCTCCTGCATATATGTGCTCAGCGATAATTGTTAGTTCGGCATTTCTAGAATGTCACCATTGACGCAGCACTTGCAAGTTCACAACAACGCAAGATGGATCAATGGAGGACTCAAGTCAATTGTCATCCAGTGCGCCGATAAATACGATAGACAATCCCTCTTTCGTGCACTGTTTGTTTACGTTTAGGAAGATGGGGTTGTACCTGGTTAGATGGGAGTAAGGATATTCTACAAGCCTTTCTCGTGCATCTGCTCTGGTGTGCTTTCATTGCGAGATTCATTAAGGACTGATTTAGCTTGATAGGGTCTATTTCTTAGTTGGTAGTTGAACATATATATGTACATTTTACGCTTCGTTACTGATTGTGTCCATCGTTCTTGCTGGTAAGCTAATTAATTAGAGAATACGTAATAGTGGGCAGAACTGTAATATTGGCAATTCATGTGCTCTAGTGTTGACATGCTGTAGTCACAACGTGGTTAGCTGTCTACAGATACACTCCCAATATTAAGCAGAGGGTATTCGTACCTTTGGGATTTTCAGACTTTCTCGGAAGCCAACTCTGACTATAGGGTGCCCTTATTTAATGCCTGGTCAAGAGTACCAGGAGAAATCTGTTCATAGTATTAGACAGCTGGGCCTGAGTAAAATGACATTTATTCTATGCACCAGGACCGCATTGTTGCTTGAAGACTTCCTCCATGGTAGACGTTCCCTTCTAGAATTAACCATGGATTAGTGGCGATACCCTTGTCCTCCCACGGGCAGTGCTATAAAGCTTCGGTGTTTATTGATATAGTCCATGAACCTACCTATCTTTTAATTAATCCAGCATTCTAATCGCTAACTGTAAGCCTCTATATCATGCAAATGCTAATAAGACTAGAGCATTACCTTCTCTAGTCTTGATGTTCCAACAACAAGACTGTTGTGGATGCTCAGAGGGGAAAGGGCAGAAGGAAACTGTATCAACTACACGAACGTAGCCTACTAAGGATCGGACGCCATATGACGATTGTTTATCTATCTCGGTGACGATAGATAGCTTCTTCAATCTCTCTGTGTACGATACATTGAGGGGCCAGATCCTCAGGAGTTGGAGATCGCGCCTAGGCCGCGATGTCACGTGGCGTAAGCCGGCTGTCAACCGGAGGAGGTTCCTCCTTACTAATCAATGTCCAGCACCTCGCTTAACCACTTTACTTGTGAGAGCTTTTAGCGCGTCGAACCCAACTGGTTTCTGTTTACTTGTCTGTTTGATGCTTTACACTGTTTGTATAGCAGGGATATCTGTTTGATGCCTTATACCGTTTGTAAGGCAAGGATATCTCCGGTATAGCGAGAACCTTCTTTTTAAGCCTTTGAAAATGTATAAATTGCCTATACAGAACGTAGTTAGGAGATCAAGACCTTCAATCGTTCGTTATAGATATTGATTACATAACCAAATTTGACGCTAGCAACCACCTCAATAGCCCACACCGGCATATACGTGACATTTCCATATCAAAGACCTTAATATACTAACTTACCCGTTTTTGCTTTTGAAGTAATCTCTGGATAAGATTAAGCGCCTGATAGTTATGACTAGCTACCTTTCTGTAAGTAAATTAAATCTACCAGAAAGGTAACCATAGTCCTTGTTGATGTGAGATTGCCCCATAACAAGCACCACGTAGCGTGCACAACCTGGTCACGTTCCTGCTTCTATCTTCTGCCTGTTGTCCTGATCTGGTTCTCCGCTCTAGCAATTTTCTTCTACGTATATCACGTTATAAAGGGAAATTTATCTATTAACGTGCCCTTAGACGCACCCGTTTTTCCCATATTCAGCTTCAAAGTAAAGAGGCCAGACGCGGGAGTAGACCCACTATCAACAAGCCAAGATCAATCAAGCCTCGCCCAAAACCTCATAATTATACAAAAAGGCCATTAATAGGCTTCTTTACCATCTATTTACTAAAATACGACTTCACATCAAGGTTTTATGCGTCAGCTTTGTCGGATAAACTATATCACGCTCCCGATATATCTTCTCCTGTCAGCATGCGGGGGGCTGGGGCGCTATACAACAACACAATTCCGCCATCTTAATTCCTTTCATAATCCTACCATATCTTGCATGACGGCGCAACTTTGGATGATCGTTCCAGCCTGTTTCCATACTAATGGCTCTCTCAACCTACACGTTCCTATCACCGCTGCTAAGCATTCTGGTCTTCCTCAGCCTCAAACTCACGTCAGCAGCTTCGCTGGGAACATACAATGTCGATCCCGACTCGGTCTCCATCTCCGGCTTCTCCAGCGGAGGCTTTATGGCTGCCCAGCTTGGAATCGCCTACTCTGATGTATTCAAAGTCGGCTTCGGTGTCTTTGCCGGCGGGCCCTTTGACTGTGCAAGGAATCAGCCGGTACATCCTTTGCCTAGCGTATCCGCAGACTTGCAGTGACTAAAGCCAGCATAGAAGAACACATGCATGAACAACAACACCCCCTCCATCGAAATTCCAACGGAGAACATCCGCCTATGGGATGGGAAGCAAATCGACAATATCGCCAATCTAAAGTCGCGCAAGGTCTACCTGCAGGTTGGGGAGCGCGATGAGGTCACCGGCCCGAACGTCCTCTCCCAGCTAAGGAATCAACTGTCGGGCTTCCTTACTGAGGAATATACCAAGTATGTTGTTTCGCGCGGTGCTGGACACACGTTCCCTACTGTTCTCGATAGCCTTGGGAATAATGAATGCGGCGTCTCGAAGCCTCCGTTTATCAGCGATTGCGGATATGACGGCGCCGGTGAGGTGTTGGGGTGGCTGTACCGACGCGACTCTCTGAAGCCGAGAAACGCTGGGCAGCTAAAAGGAACCCTCCTCGAATATGAGCAGACGGGAGAGTTCGGCGCCGGTGCGCGGGGCATCGCTATGGGCGAGAGAGGTTTTCTCTATGTCCCCGACAGCTGCAGAGATGGGTCGGGTTCGACGGCCTGCAAGCTCCACGTTGCTCTTCACGGATGCTGTCAGAGTTACGACATTATCGGGAAGCACTTCGTGGAGAACACGGGCTATAATCAGTGGGCCGGTAGGCGTTCTCCTTCCCAGTTTCGCGGAAGAACCACTACCCTCTTAATGCAGGGATTGACTGATCGTATGAGCTGATTAGATACGAACGACATCATCGTCCTCTACCCGCAGACGGCGGTCGATAACTCGTCGCACACCATCTGGGACGGCGATGTGGAAGCGAATACCCTCTCCTGCTGGGACTGGATCGGGATGTATGGAGACGATGCGGATCAGAAGGGTGGTATGTTGATTTCTTCCGCGTTCCGTATGCCGTCGTGCTGACTGAGGCGACCAGGGGTGCAGATGGAGGCCATTGTGAACCAGGTCAAGCGCATTGTCAGTGGGTTTGCAGACGACAGCGCTGATGCCGGTGCCGAGACAATATCTGCACCGAGGCCTGTTTATCCTGATCGGGAGCTGTAGGAGGGAGTGGCTGCTCGGCGACAATAGAACCAGACATATTCAATTTTTGATTCAAATTCTCGAGATATTGCGCTACAGTCCTATGTTTGCTCTAGGGCATATTCTATATATTCTATTGTAGTCTTTAGTCTTGTAAGAAAAATGGTTGAACCAGCTTTTCAGTAGATATGACTATAGACCCTGTCCCGCCGTGGATATATATTCCTTCCCATGACTTCTTCAGATCTGACTGATATCAGCTACTCAAAAAAGCATAAAAATATGGTCAAGGACCAGTCCTCATAGGTTTACGGGATTAGGAGACAGCACAAGGACTTTTATTTTATTTTATTCATTTTATTTATTTCTTTATATCAACTGCTGACCCCGTCCGTGCGCTGACATCTCGCCCCCAATACCGCATCTCTGGCTCCAGCTCAGATACGACGCACACCCAGCAACAATCCGGCATCATAGACTGACAGCCGAAATTACATTTTCTCAGTCTCCCCATCTCAGCTGGCCGGGGTGCCTTCATATCTGTCGCGGAAGGACGGAGTAGAAACTCACGAGACTGTATAATCCTCGCACAAGAGCTTGAGCCAGTAGCATGCAAGACGAAGGCAGCCTCGATGAACATTACGGTGACTATGCTGGTCCTCAAAAGCAAAGGCCATGTACAACTCAGGAATCCTCCGTTCGGCTTTTATGAGCTGGAGCGAGGTACCGACCGTATCTACCTGAAACAGCAGTCTTAATCTCGTCATTCCCACTACTAGAGCGCCAAAATCTACCTCGCCGGCACTGGCAATGCTTTCTGCTTTTCGATAGTTGGACGTACTGTTTCAGTTTCATAGGAAGCGTCTGACATATGAAGAGACAGACATAGCTGAATCCGTCAATTCCGCTCACTGACGAACCCGCGCCCGATGTATTTGCCATACCTTTCAGAATAGCATGGTGGATTTGACAAGAACTTATGCTGACCTAATTTTTTCTTGAAAACACGCTTGATGGACTTTTCTGGGTTGGCATGCACGGCGAAGAAGGAACCTACAAGGTAAGATTCTACTAAAGGCGAAGACTCGGAGACTCGGGGTGGGGCTTGCGTGATTTGATTTTTCTTCTTTTCTTTTCTTTTCTTTTTGTCTTTTCTCTGTGTATTTTTTCATTTTTTTTTTCCGCGACTGCTGCAGATCACCCACAGCTCGCGGGCGCAGTCAAGCAACTGCGATCCGGACGGCTTATGCACTCTAGGCTCCAGCCAAAATGCTTGGATGAGCTTGCATAATGGGTGATTGGTACCGAGTTCGCACATTCCCGCTTGGGCTGCGCCTTGGCTGGTTCTGTTAGCGGTTGGCTGCTGGCTTGATCCGCCACTGGGTCCAGAATGACGAGTTGAGCTGACCTGGATCTTGGCATGCATTCACATCTGAGAATTCAGGTTTGTGGCAATCTGCACATCTCGACTGCAATGCAGCTCTACGGAGTAAAAGCGGATCGTGGACGTGGGTCTAGTTCTCGCGCGGTCGATAGGAGATTCTGGCCGTACTGCTGTCCTGCTATACAGCTGTGCTGCTAGTGCGGCAGCCCGAGTTATGATCGATTGACTACACCGAGTGAGCGGGCGGGCCTGCTCTATGGGAAACCGGGACCGCCGGATCTTCCATCTTGATCCATTGATCTTCGGGACTGGATGTACGAAGTTTTACCAGGCGATGAGTCGACTTCTTGAGAGGGGTATACACGATGCACGATCGTGCCCCCCTCCCCCGGCTTGCGGTCTAGTCTTTGCCTGGGAAGGACTCAGTAGTTGTGCTCCACCATTCCTCTTAGGTAATGGGGACGAAATGGGCTGAGACTGTGAGCCACCTTGGTCTTTGGAATCTTGGGCAGACTACGGGAGTATCCGGGCGCAGGTCGGGGTTTGAGTTTTCTGGCAAGTGTTTCGACGTGAAGTACAGCGGGCGTTGATTCGTATCTGAAGCTCAGGAAGGTCTTGAAGCTCGGAAAGAACAGTTCCTCTCGTGCGTGATCTGGTGGAATATTATGATCAGTGGTAAGCTGCAGATTGCATGGACGATCGAACTGAGTGGGATGAGAGGAGGACCTGACACTCTCAAACAAGACAGATTCAGGGTTTGGGCAGTGAGAGAAGCGGTCTTGCCGTCCTCTTCTGCAGCCTAGAAGAGGACCGTAGCAGTGTCGGGTTTGTGGGTAGTAGTGTTTTTTTGGCCATTGAGAGGTTCAAGAGTGTAAGTAGACATGCGTAAACCGGATAATGGCTCTGCACTCTATGACGAGCTGGATGGAGGAGAGTAGTAGTAGCAGTATCCCGCAGTGAAACAAGTGGGATATGTGCTTGTGAGTTTGCCGCCTGCGAATGGTCTACATACTTTCGTGATTGGACCATGAGGACACGCTCCAATCGAGTCTCGATCGTAAATCGAGACGCCAGAGCGTGGGGAGTCTCAGATTGTCAATGGAGACTGCAAGCGTGAGGATCTAGTTACTCTCGCCAGAGAGATCAACAGGACAGTCTGCACCATGACGACAATGCCCCATCGTAGCTGTTCAGAGTACTCCATCTTCTCAGTACGCATAACCCCGATACACCGGTTGTGGATATACTTACCGAGCCATCGGGGAGTCGCCACCTTTATAATGCTGCGTGGCCGGTATCAGATCGCCGATTCGTCAGGCTATCAATGCACTTGGAGCGAGGGTCTACCTCTGAGACTATCTGGACAGCATTTGCATAAGATATGTACATCGATGCAACATCAATATCATCGTGCAGCTCGCTCCTCGCATTCAGATCCAGATCGGGAAATCTAGGAACGCCGCGACTGGCTGGCAATGACGAAATCCCAAGTGCCGCGCAATACGCTCTAGGCGCTGAAGCCAGCGAGTCCACCTGCCAAGCCTTAAATTCAGGAACATAGTTTTTGCTCCTGACGATTGTTATTGAGAGAGGGCAGTCGTGGTGGAGCCGGATCGTCGTCGAACCGACGATACGGCCGACTCTGGCTCGGTCTAGCTTCACGGATGATAATACCGTTACAGTGCCAAGTTTGCATGCTCTATTCTATGCTTCTTATCATGATAACAATACGAAGTTTCAGTGCCGAGGTCAGTAGAGTGTGATCTGGGAGCACATGCTAAACAGATAATGGGACATTTGCTTCTAGATTTACCCCAAGCTGGGGCCCAAGCTGGGGAGAGGAAAGAGCAGAAGAGAGAGTAAAACGGAATAGAGGAAGAAGAGAATACGTCCATCTACTTCTGCCCAGTATAACCCCAGAGATGGGTACGGGATGCCGAAGTATCTAAAAGATAACTTGGCTCCGATCCCTCGCTTGGAGAAATCATTATCCGAATCATCGCTGCTCGCTGCTTCAACCGCGATAGGAAAAAGCAGCTCAGCTTTCTTCTTTTCATCTTATCAACTGGGTCCAGTGGGTAGGGTTGCAGTGGGCGGGTGGGTAGCTAGTGAGCGGACAGAGTGCCAGTTAGGGTTTCTACATCCAGCCTTGTGACGACGATCAGCGGGTCGGCTGGACTCGAGGCCACGGATTAGGGCCGACAGTGGGCACAAGGATTTTGTGAATGATTTATGAAGAAACCCGCCAAGCTCCGAGCGGATTCCGAAGGAACTTTCCGAAGGATCTGGATGGCGATAACAAAAAGCATCACTGCATTTCTGGTGTCTGCATGAACATGTGAAGGCCCGGTCATTGGAGTGGTGTGGGGGGCCCTGGCACCCTCCATCCACTAGGTCTTCTCGCCCCCATCCAGAGTAAGGTTAGGTTGACGGGGCACTATGCACTACAAGGACTAGCTTGTATTATAGCGGCATTAGCAGTAGTAGGCTAGTGACGATAAGTCGGGAGGACTAGTACTTCATAGAGCAGCGATGGAACTCAGGAGAATATTGAGACACCGACACCGACACCAACAGCAGTAGTTTGATCTCATCTCTGCATCTCTGCACCGTAAAATTTTCAACACACTATTGATCTGTCAAAGGTGTCAAAAGTCAACTAAAAAAAAATTGCCGAATCCGGCCGTTTCGGTACGGGAAGGCGTCATATGCCGTATACTCTGTAAGCATCTTGACAACCAGCAGGGCTGTTGCCCTCAGCCCAATGGGCTGGGGGCATTGCAGCAGCAGGGCAGGCGCCCTCCAAGCTTTCCGAAAGGACCAGCTATGCGAGAGCAGGCCAATGTCATTGGCTGCTGATTCGTCATCGTAAAGTCGCTCGACTGGTCAAGCACCGATGAAACCAAGCACAGCCCGCCGCGAAGCTCGCGTTAAGCTCTGAGAGGCCCATCAGGCGAGGTTACTGCCAAGCCCGCCGGATGTGGAAAGTGATAGAGATTGCAGGACTGATGACGAGGCCGGCTGAGATCTGAAATCTCAGACCACGTTTCTTTTCTTTTTCTGGTACCGAGGCCATGTGAGGTTGGCTGGAACTTGAATGCATTGTGCTTCGAATGACATGATGTGGTGTTGACAGTCCGTCAACTATCATCCCACTCGCTGGCTTCTCTCCTCTTCGAGACCCGGATCGCTCCCGGTCTTGAAGAATTTCCTGATGCAGCGGCTGTTTCGGGAAGCCGAGCAGCGCTTGTGCCTGGCCCAGTGCCCACTGCTACTGCCGAATTGCCCTGCGCCAGATACGTGTCGGGCACGACATCGGTGATCAGCTCGATCTGCGCTTCGAGAACTAGACTGGAGCCTGACAAATTGACCGGACTGATCAGCGCTCCTTATCCTGTTAATAGGGGCGGCAAGGGGAAAAAGGGACTGTTATCTCTTGTGACGAATGGGGCGGTTACTATAGCGCTCATCGACCGCATCGACTGTCTTGTCTGGCCAGCTCGATGGGAACTGTCGGGTCCTGGCAGCGAAGCGCATGCCGAATGCCATGTTGTGCAACAGAGCACGGCTTCCGTATAAGCTTCAGCCTCTTAGAGGCGTTCGTGCCAGGTTGCCAGCCCTAACATCCAATTTTTGAGTCGAAGGACCCTCAGGGCAGCCCCCACTGATCCCTAACGGTGGGGACCATCGGTTAAGGCACCCTCCTGCTGATCGTCCACTTTCTACCGTCCGCACCGTCGATCTTTTGTAAATAGTTTGTGACACGGCCCCACTGCATCCCGGGCTGCGATTGTGATTGAGACTGAGACGGAGCTGGTCTACTCAGTTGGGAGGGCCACGCCGTGGCACGGCGGCGTTCGATCGTCTGGCATGAACTATTTATTAAGCTGCGGTATCGCAAACAATGGCCCCTGCCCTCGCAGTCGCCAGTTCCAGCCAGCTCTTTTGTTCCAATCCAGCCCAGCCTGACCAGGTGGAAGGACGGAATAATGTTGCAGGATGAATTGCGCAGCCTGCGCAGTGAAGCTTCTGCGTCTGGCCTAGGGGCCAGGGGCCTGGAGAGACTGGACTGCTTGCTCAAAGACCATGACGGTCCTGAAACACGCCCAGAGCCATGGCTGGCCATGGATCTCTTGCGCTGTTATCAGGACATCTGGCTCAGTCTGCCAGAGCATGCCCGAGACGGACGAGACACAGCCATCAACACGACCCTCCAGCGCATCCAGCACCGCATGAAGCACCGAACATCACCCCTTCCAGACCTGCTCCTCAACGACCCCCATCGACCGGCCCTCATCGACCCAGCTTCCAACCAGGAACTCTCATACGCACGGCTACGGTCCTTCATCAATGACTTCGAGCTCGGCCTGCCGTTCCCCGTGCACGGTAGGCCGAGGGTTGCCGTCATGCTGCCCAACGGACCCATCCTCGCCCTAGCCGTCCTTGCCATTGCCAACCGGTACACGATGATCCCCATGGCGCGGACGGTAGCCCCAGAGCAGCTGAGGGCGGATGTGGAGGCTGTCGATGCAGATGCCATTCTCATGCTTGAAGCTGATGTGGAGAAGGTCCAGCTGGATCAGAAATTGCCCGTCTTCGTCGTCAACCCGCAGCCGGACCTGACGTTCACCGTGACTTCCACAGACCCTAACTTTGTCCCTGCAAAGACTACCTTCAGCGACGACCCTGACGATGCGGCGGTCCTCTTGTTCACGAGTGGAACGAGCGGGAAGAAGAAGCTGGTCCCGATCACCGCATACAACCTCTTCGCCAGTGCCGTCTTTACGATGGACAGTGTAGCGCTCGACGGCACCTCACGCTGTGCTAATATGATGCCTCTTCACCATGTGTATGTCTCCCTTCTCGCATTTCAGTGCCATCGATAGACTAACTCCAACAGCGGCGGTATGATCCGCTCCCTCTATGCCCCGATGCTTGCAGGCGGCGCCACCATCTGCTGCGCTTCCTTTGACCCCAGTCTTTTCTGGGACCTGGTCGAAACCTGGAAGCCGACCTGGTACTATGCCACGCCAACCATGCACCAGATGATTCTCGCCGAGTCCGAGCACCGCCCGGACGCTCTTCGACAGAGCCTGATCCGGTTTATCATTAACGCGGGGGGTGGTCTCCCTGCTACTTTGGCCGTGCAGCTGCGAGAGGTCTTCCAGTGCACGGTCCTGCCCAGTTACGGTATGACCGAGTGTGCGCCCATCGTGGCTCCACCGACGGACTACAAGCTTGAGCGCGAGGGGACATCTGGCCGACCTGTTGGTCCCGACGTCGCTATCCTCGACGGCGCCGGCAAGCATGCGCCTACCGGTGTAACTGGCCGGATCTGCGTGCGTGGATTCCCCGTCTTCCCAGGATACTTGACCGAGCAAGGCGTGATCAACAAGGATGCCTTTGATGAGAATGGTTGGTTTGATACTGGTGACTTGGGTCACCTCGACCAGGACAGATACCTTTATATCACGGGACGAAGCAAGGAGGTTATCAATCGTGGTGGAGAGATTATCTCGCCCATCGAAGTTGAAAACGGCATTCTCTCTGCGGCCCGCGATCCCTCTTCCATTCTTTACGGGCGTGTCGCCGAGGCACTTGCCTTCTCAACGCCGCACGATGTCCTCCAGGAAGCCGTCGGTGCGGTCATCGTCACACCCCCCGGCAAAGCGCGACCTGATCTGAGGCAGCTCCATGAGGCACTGGGTGAAAGACTGCTGCAGCCAAAGTGGCCCGCCCTCTTGGTGTACATGGATGAGGGGGTGCCAAAGTCGAATAACAAGCTGCAGCGGATCCGGTTGAGTCAGAGGTTAGGGCTTCAGACCCTGACCGACTCGGTCCCCGTGGCTGAGAGACACTTTGAAGCGAAGTGCCCTCCCCAGGGCACGCCCTTGACAGTCTCGATCCCGCATACGAGCTGCATAATCGACGGGCAGCAAGCCCTAACCCATATCGCGCAGGCCTCCGGCAACTCCGAGATTGTGATGCGCCACAACCCCGTTGACGGGTTCCCCCAAGCCATTTTCTTCAACTCTGAGTCTCATCCTGCAACCACGGTGGCCGAGCTGGTACGGTCCCTCCGCCAGAGTGTCCACGGCTACCTCATCCCCAGCAGCATCAAATCCCTCCCTGGCCCCATTCCCACCGACCACAATGGCTACGTCGACGAAAAAGCCGTCGACGAGGCACTGCGCGCTCTCAACGCATCTGCCGACTCAAGCTCTACCGAATACCGCGTCCGCGAGCTCTTCGCCCAAGCCCTTAATCAGGTCGTCGACGACGTCACCGCAGATACAGACTTCTTTGCCGCCGGCGGCGACAGTCTTTCCGCGGGCAAGCTCATCTCCACACTCCGTCGTGAGTTCGGTATCCGTCTCTCTGGCGACGTCCTCTTTCTCCATCCCACTGTTGCCCATATCACGGAGATCGTGGACGAAGCCTGCGCGAAGAAATCACCCGAGACGGCTATCAACCCCGACGATCTCCCCGGCTGCAAGAAGACGCACAGCTCGACAAACCCCATCGTTCTGATGCTGCAGCTCGTGCCTATGCTAATCTTCTACCCCATGCGTGTCGGACTACAGTGGACGATCTTCGTGTTTCTCATGGGCGAGACGGCGCGACGCTTCCCGCCTGACGACAAGCTCATGGGCCGTCTGCTCCACATCGTTCTTATCGGATTGGCCTCTCGCTTGGCGATTGGATTCATTGCGCCGACCTTTGCCATCTTCTTCAAGTGGCTTATGATGGGCCGCTACCGGCCTGGTCTCTATCCCATGTGGGGATCGTATCATATGCGCTGGTGGTTGACGCAGAAGGCGCTGAAGATTAGTGGAAAGGTGTGTCTCTTCGGCTCTACAACATCAGGACAGTCACTAATTCAGGTTTAGGGAGTCTATAACTACTTCGATTTCTCTCGCATCCTCTACTACCGGCTTCTTGGCTGCCGTATCGGCCGCAACGTTACCATCCACCAGTCCGCTTCGCTCGGTGAATACGACCTTATTCGCCTTGAGGATAACGTCGTGCTGGAGAACTGCATCGTCCGTCCGTTCGCGGTGGAACGAAACACCTCCATGCTCCTGCAGCCCATCACCATCGGCTCTGGCTCCCAGATCGGTCTCCGCACCGTTGTCGCCCCCGGCTCCAACCTCCCCCCGAACACATACCTCGGCCCTAACTCCTCCAGCTGGGAAATCGACAGCGCAGACGAGTCGAACAAGGACCTTAACTCGGCGAATATCCCAGGCCCGCACTGGCTGTTGTCTTTGCTCCTTGTCGAGCCGCTGGGCCTGATCGCGGGTTTCGCGTACAGATTACCCTGGCTTGCTGGACTGATCCCAATTGTCCTGCACTACCCGCTTCATGGATACGATATGCTCCGAGTCATCATCTACTGGTTCACAACACCGAGTCGAATTGGCTGGCATATCCTGGCGAGAATCTACTATGCCGTTGTGGGACCAATCATCTGGTTCATTGCCATCCTGATCATCAAGGCGATCCTCGATCTGACCTGTGGCCGTGCCCAGACGGGCCCTGTCTCGAAGATGTCGACCCGCCAGAAGATCAGACAGGCTGCGCTCTTCAAGGTCCTCCCTGGTGGAAGCCTTGGTCCTCTGACCCGACTCATCGGCAAACACTACGAGCTTGTCTCTGTCGCCATCCGGTTGCTCGGTGGCCGTGTTGGAAAGCGCATCTACTGGCCGTCCGTGGGACCCGGTATCCAGGACTTTGATCTCGTCGAGGTCGGCAACGATGTTGTCTTTGGCTCGCGGTCGTACCTGGTCACCAGTGACGGCAGCGGCAGAGAGCGCGTCAGGATCTCTGACGGCGCAATGCTTGGTGACCGTGCTGTTGTCCTCCCCGGCGTGACAATTGGCGAGATGGCCATGGTTGGATCTGGCTCCCTGCTCCGACGAAATGGCTTCTACCCACCAGACACCGTGTGGACCGGCAGCAAGAACGGGAACGCGATCCAGTTCCCTTCAATAGGCTCGAACCAGAACGTCCAGACGCACCCGGAGAAGCCCAAGATGTCAACGCCTTCTTCCTCCTCGGGATCGGCCTCCAACTCCGGCACCTCGACGCCTGTACCGTTCGACGAGAAGACCCTCACTTCAGTGCGGACACGCGCCGCGGGCGAACACCGCAGAGACACGACTCGCCCCTTTGGCCGCGCCTTCTACCAAGGCCTCGCCAACTTCTTCGTCATCCCCATCCCTGGAATCGTCCTCTACTCGACTTTCATGGTGGTCATCAGCACTGTCTGGCGTCTCATGGGCGTGCTGTCCGGCCTCCTCGTCCTCGCGCATGCCTTGAGACAGGAATACCGCGCCTTTGACCGCGAATGGTGGCAGCCTTTCTCCGTCTACGGCCTCTTCACGGCCGTTGTCGCCGCTGTCTCCTTCGCGCAGACCATCATCGGTGTCGCCGTCGTCATCGGCACGAAATGGGCTGTCATGGGCCGCCGCACTGAGGGCCAGTATCACTGGGACAAATGCAGCTACAACCAGCGCTGGCAGTTCTACCTGACCGTGGAAACGCTCATCAAGGACATGTACCGCGGAATCGGCGTGTTGCCGATGCTCTCTGGAACGGCCTACCTGAACCTCTACTACCGACTCATGGGCGCAACTATCGGAAAAGACTGTGCGCTGCTAGCCAACGGAGATCCCAACATCCTCCTCACGGAGCCGGACATGGTCACCCTCGGCGATCGGGTTGCAGTCGACGATGCCTCGCTGGTCTGCCACTTGAACACCCGTGGTGAATTCGAGCTCCACCCCCTTGTTGTCGGCGATCGAAGTATCCTGCGCACCGGGTCCAGACTCATGTCCGGGTCGTCAATGGGCAAGGACGCCTGTTTGCTGGAGCATACGCTTGTCTTGTCAGGAGACTGTGTCGACGATGCCGTCACCATGCAGGGATGGCCTGCAGAACCATTTGAGAAGCCGCGTGTTGTTGGCCACTAAGAATCTAATCAACCGCTTTAATGAGGGATGCCGAGCTTGTTACATGTTATTTAAATATAGAATTTGTACATAGAGATAGACATGAGAAACGACTCATCATCAAACATCGTCCTACTTTGAATGGTATAGATCCGCAAGCAGTACTATGCACACAGCTAAGCCCGTACCCAGACCCAGATCTATAAGCCTACCAGTGTAGCTACTATAGAACGTACGGGATCCTCCAATTCAGCTATAAAGGGCGCGTGACAAGCATCCAGAAGCCGAGCACCTCATCTACTCACTTAGGCTAAGAACGTCTTCAGCTCCTCCATTTGTTCCTGTCCTAAACCCTAAGCCCTGCCCAAATTTCTACCCACCAATATCCCTTGCAACCCTCAACCCCTACACTGCCCACGAGAACCTGACAAACGTCTGACGCATCTAACTCCTGCAGATCCTAGGTAAGACGACTTCTGGGTATAAAAGTGCAAGCTGGTCTTAATTACCAGCAGCCAGGGTCAACGAAACGCTCCTTGACCTGAGTGAAAGGCCAGCCAACGAGAATGCCCTTCAATGGCCATGCCCTTGCTCCTCGTTTGCTTCCTCCCAATTGCTCTAGTATTCGCTGCTAGCTGGGCCAAACTGGCCAGTCGACACTATCCACTGGCTCTGCCACTTCGAAGACATTCTCGGCTTCATGAATTCTCTGAACTAGGTACTGTTAGCTTGGAAACGGTCAGTCGGAGATAGCCAAGGTAGAGACTCACCAAATCCAGGATGAAAGGAACCCATTCGAGGTAGGTCCCCAGCAAGCCGAATCACTCCCAGGACCACGGCTTACAAGTGCAGCATGCTAGAAGACAATAAAGGTGGTCGTGATAGAGATCTAGTCAGCTGACCTGTTCACGTCAGGCTGTCGAGTTTCTGTCGAGCAGTGTACCGTTCGATGCGAAGATCTGAAGCTGCCGCAGGTGCCGGCTGTCAGCATATTTCCTACAGATACGACACTACTATCCATCACATCACCTGCAAATTCAAATCCTGCAGCTCTTATATTGCGAGTTCTTTATTGTTCTCCCCTTTCCCATCGCCAGCTCCCGTCCTCTCCAGAATTTCAAGCAACTTCTCCGCCGTCAAATGGTCCGAGACATTCTCCATCCGATGCTCAAATACACACTTCCCATTCCTGATCACCCACTCGCCCCCATTCTGATCCCACCGCCCCCCTCTAAGACCCTTCCAACCCCTCCCCCACACCTGACGCAGAGTCATACCCAGTGATTTCCAGAATCCAGCTTGCGCGTAGACCGGCGGGCGCATGATATTCGTCAGCGTGCGCTTCATGTGCAGCTTCTCATACAATTTGCCGTCGGGGTCGCTGTACACGGGGAACTGGGCGATGTCTCCCGTTGTTTCACTGACGTATGGGACGATGAGCGAGGGATCGCCGCACCCGATTATCATCAGTTGGATTGGCCCGCCAGTGTTCGGGATTGTCTGGAGGACGGAGTCCGTGAGATGGTGCGAGACCGTGCGGACGTAGTCTTGGTCATAGATGCAGAAGAAGTGGCGGACTGGGTGGCCGCATATCTCATCAGTGTCATTCTACTGGGAAGGAGGGAATAAAGGGAGAGAGCGCCAAACGCACTGAATATTATAACCGTCGTGATCTCGCCCTTCTCGAGGATCAGGTCCCCGAAACATACTGGGTTGCCGGAGGCGGATTGCAGCTCGAGGGTGTATGCGTCGCGCAGATCTGAGGCGCCGGGGAGGATCTCTGGGGATCTGGTGATGGTACCGGGCATGGCTAGCATATAAATAAGTGATATGAATATTTCGATCTACGTCTCTAGCCATGTTCATGCACACAGCTGTCCTTTCTATAGGATCTGTTTTACATCAACTGGCTCAGAGCCGTCACGAGGCGCTTCCTGCTACTCTGGCGTACTTTGTGCTGGAACGAACTCTATACAGAAGCTGTTCCATGGCTCTTACGGCTCAAATATCACATTGATGTCATATAAGGGGCAAATGTGCTTCTGTGACAATCAGTCATAATGTTCGAACAGCAGCCTAGATCCATCTCGTTGGCGTTCGTAACCCTAACACCCTTGGTAGCTCCATAACGACCCAACTCCCATGCGCCTAATCCACAAGGTACAGTACCGCCTATTAACCCTAGGTAACCTTCGATGTAGCACGGCCAAGACTCATGCCCACTTCCACATCCACCGCAATAGCACGCTTGCTCGGTTTGATTAGGTCCTCATCGAATTGAATCCGGCCCTTCTGAAAGGCGACGATGATGCTCGAGCCGCCAAACTGAAAGATGCCTAGTTCATCGCCTTTCTTGATTTCCGCACCGGGTTTCTGCCATTTCTCGTGGATCCTACCGTCGTCAGCATCCTGCACCAAGAGTGTATATATAGATGATAGAGCAGGGCAGGGTTAGGGCAAGAAACGTACTCAACAGTACCCACTTGGCTAGCCCCAATAGCAACGAACAGCACCTCGCCGAACTCCTCCGTCTCAATGACCACATAGTCCCTTGCATTCCGCGTCAGAATATCGACGCCGCTCCGGATAGCCAGCGGATCAACCTCATAGTAATCCCCCGGCATACTGCGAAAGACCTTGATCTTCCCTGAAACCGGACTATGATAGCGATGGTAATCCTGCGGGGAGAGACGGAAACTCGCAACGGAGCCGTCTCCGAACTGCGGACCCAATTTGCGATCCATGACGAGGTTCGTGATAGAGAAGTCCTCCCCCTTGATCCAGATCTTCTTGCTCTCGGCGACGTGCTCGTAGACCACGACGCGCGAGTCCGCGACGCACACTGCAGAGGACGGGTTCTCTGCCTCGAATATGGGCCGCGTTCCGGGCTTGTGATGACGGACGAAGAACTCTTCGAATGAGCGGAAGGCTGCCGGGTCGGAGGGCTCGAACTCGTCCATGTTGATGTGGAAGAAAGAGATGAATTCGCGGATGCGTTTGGCCGAGGCTGGGGTTGCTTCTTTCTTCCCTGCTCAGACAAACTCCATTAGCTACACCTTGTTCTTTTCATTTCCGCCTTAGGGGTCGAGTACCCTCTTTGATCGCGCTGTTATGCATATATAGTCTCATCGCGTGCGTCGTATCGAGCCATGTTGTCAGCGGGTTGAAGAGGAGGAGGAGCTTGAGCTTCTTCCAGAGGGGCTGCTGTTCACGCATGTATTTTCCTGTCTGCTTCAACGTTAAAGATTATTCCAACTGACTCTATTCTTTTTGCACTCACCTTGCGGTCAATGGTGAGCCAGCCGACTTCGCGGTTCTGGAGCTATTCATCATCTTAGCTGCTTCCCTTGGATGAGTGAATTGCGCGTACCAGCTTGGCCCAGCCGAGAAGCCAGTCTACCGCGGCGTGAACTAATCCGATTATGCCCATTATGTTTGTCCTTGCTTGTTGCGTGCTGAGAGTAGTTTTTGCTGAGGTCTGGGAAGTGTTCTATATTTTGATCGTGGTATACTGACGTGACGTCACCATTACACGACATGAGGCCATACAATCTGATCTATCATTGATACGTGCAGATGAGATAAAATATGGTCCAATAATTTATACAGCCAGCTGTAGCGCCATAAGAGGCATAAGCTTAAAATATAATATACACGAACATGAAGATACCATATGATAACGCCAACCCGAAGAAGCCACTTACTCCGTATAGAAGAGTAGTCTACTCATTGCCCATCATGCTACACAAGTAAGCATTTATCTCGTAACCCAGCAGTCTTGTAGAATGACAGCAGAACATACCTATTAAACGCCCCCTTCGCAGTCTCCCACCCAGGCAAAGTCCCGGCGCCGCCGGGCTTCCCATTCATGAAGCTTGCACCGCTGTGATCCGATGATTTGGGCACCATCCCGCCAGCCTCCTCAACATCCTGCCGATACCGCTGCTCCCCGGCCATCTTCTGTTCCTTGAGGGAAGACAGTTCACCATTCAAGTTGGAGAGCTTGCCGCTGTGGGACTCGCCGGATGTGCTGGAGAGGCGGTTGCTCTGGGGATTATCACCACATTAGTGCTTCATCTTGGTAAAAGATAGGTGTGGTATGCATACGACTCCTTCAAGACCACCCTTTAGGAGACCCGAGTCACCCCATCCGGCACCGCCACCGGAGTTGTTTGCGGGTGTAGGGTGGGCGCTTGCACCGCCGCGGGTGGAGGTGGTTGGTTGGTTGTCCGAAGAGGACATGCCTTTTCCTTGGAGAGAGGACATTATGCTAATTTGTGATGAGATATAGATATGAATTAGATTGGTATGGCAATAGAAAAATCAGAGACTTAAAGTGGTTTGGGATTCGAGAGTGTAGTGCCTCTTTATAGAATGCCGGTCCGATGAAGTCATGATAGTGTCAGGTCGAACGCCACCAGAGCAGGACTGGCCTGGGCCTGCCGGTGATCCGTGATTAATCCCCACGCGAACGTGTGGGCGTTTTTGTTTTGCGAAGCGCATGTCATTTCAGTGTAACTGTCTTTGTATTAGGGCACGGGCTTCTGATGTGGTAGCTTGGAAGTAAAGGTATCGGGCACGACGAACCCATTGTAACACGAGTATCCTCTTGTGCTCCGTATGCCACATCAATTTCAACGTGAGGATAGCTCGCCAAGCAATTGCCAGGACTAGGCATGTTCGTGCTCTCGATCGATTCAGCCTGTGCCGTCATTGCCCGAAACCGGATGCATGGTCCTCAGCATCGGCTGACCGCAACAACCCTAGGTCATCAGCTATTAGACACTTGAAGTGTGCTTGTAATGTCTTTTTTGAGTGATAAGATAGGATGGTCGCGGAAATATGGCTGTTTGCAATGACACTTTCACCCGGTCGGTGGGTGCTGAGTAGACTCGATTCTGGAATAACCTACCTGAGTGGTTGTGAAGATGGACTACCCTCTACCTCATGGTTATCGACAACTAGATATAGTCAGGAGTCTCACTTCTCTTCTGTGAAGTCTGCCGGACAACAATTCGTTGCTGGAGCCACTAGTGGACAAATCCAATCTCAGTAACCGTGCTAAAATGCGTGTGGCTAGGGCTAATGAGGCCTGCCCAGGGGCCGCCTGTGAATATAGGCGAGTCTTGGATCTCATCATCTATTTGTTAATTCGTTATAAAAAGAAACAAATATTAGCTATGTACCGAGCTCAGCCTCTCTGATCTCCAGTCCAAGACATCAAGGGTTATATCAATGGTATTTGATCAGTATACGGGGACTTATCACTATACTATCAGGGACCAACCCAGGTGATGGCCTGCATTACGGAACCATTCTACGTGAAGGTCTGATTCACAGCTTTTTGACCTGCTCTTGCTCCCCGAGAAACCCGCGGTCAAAGCTCCCTTAGAATCTATAATCTCTTTGTGAATCATAAAGAGCTTTCCCAGAACATCCATCTCATTCTTTGATCTAGCTCGAGCCCCAAATGGGCCAACAATGCCCTTCGAACTGAATTCAAGCGCTTTTTCCAGTGTCTGCCACAGATTTATCAATATAAATACTCATGCCCGGCTCCATAATCAGCCATGCTACGTAAGCTCGATCGTGACCCCCAACGCGACCTAAGCTCGTCTCCAGTCTCAAGATTCTCCATCATCGCTAGCAAACACTGGTCAATTGCAGCATGTTCTGCCATTCGTGCGGTAGCAAATCCGGGTTCATTCAGAACCCTCCTCTATCGCGAAGCACCCGGATCCCTACTTTCGTGCTCTGGCCGCTGCAGAAGACAAAAGAAACGTGGTACAGGTCACCCCTCAACCGCTCTTCGTTCGGGAAGGGTCATGCAAAGAAAACTAACTATAATGGGATTTGTAGAAGGTGCGAGATGCCGTCGTCTCTTAGAGTGGGCGCGGAGGTGCAGATCCAGCACCTGAACCAGGCTAAAGCCTCCTCCGGCTCAGGATCGGCTCTCGCTTTAAGTGAAGACGGGGTTTATATAGAGCGCGCGGGCGTGAGAAGGCTTACTGTTGCGAATCCTGATCCTTCTTCGCCTTCGTCTTCTTCTTCTTCCTTCGGTAGAAGTCGACCTCGAAGTCAAAGCCGAGCACATAAACAGATCCAGCAACCTGTAGATTCCCAGATGACAGGTGCGCTTAGGAGGAGTCAGGTTCCAAATTCAAACTCGGGCCCAAATTTACCCTCTGGTTTTCACTCTCAGTCTCAGAGCTCTGCGAGCAGACTCAGTGCGTCGTTGTCTGCATCTTCAGGACAAGCTAGAAGCCCACGGAATTCTCCTGAAAGGAGTAGATCACGATTAGCCAAACCAGCAGCAGCCGAATCAATAGACCCTCGTCGTTATAGTCGGGTCTTTAAATCTGCAACTGCCTCTACACGTGTTCAGGAATGCTCAGAGGCTCTAGCGAGGTCGAAACCGGTATTCCACCCGCGAAACTCTCCTCATCCTCCAGACGGCCTTGCTAGCGACGACATCTATAGCTTGCGGAGCATCCTCGAAGATGAGTTAATGCCAGCTTCATCCGCATCCTCATCTTCAGCCCGAAGCCCAAGCCCGAGCCCAAGACCCGCATCCGGTCTGCAGCGCGAACCCAAGCCCCAAGCGCAAGCCCCTTCGACCGCTTATACTAACATGCCACTGCCGACAAAGGACACTGCTGGTAGGAGAATCGTGATCCATCTCTCAAACCATGAGCCCGGTCCGAAAATCATCCCGCAAAAGGATGGAGTCTTCATTCGGACAGAGTACGCTGTAGAGATCTCCAGCGTCCAGTTTGGTTCTGGCTCTTACACTGACACTCGCCCCTGTTCTAACTCCTCGGCGTCGACGTTTGTGTCCAGCCTCAGGGCCGCTGTCGGTGCTAGTAACAGTAGTAGTAGCTTTAGCGAGATATCAGGCAGTCGAAGCTCAACCTCCACCCTGAGTGCTAGTACTGGATCAAATAGCACAGCCACCAATGAGATCGCCGGCCTTGATATTTCAAAAGTGAAGCCGGCTTACTTTTATCAGGTCCTGAGGGCCGGGACAGTTTCAATGCAGAGGTCGGCGTCGAGCGAGTCGGACACTGCGCAAAGGAGAAGGAGGAGGAAGAGGAAAATCAGAGCGACTGAGTCAAATAGGAGTTAGTAGGGGGTATGTAGGTATATAGACAATATGTCGTCTTTATCCAGTAGCCTAAGCTATAGCTAGTTGAAAAGTTGATCCGATAACTCCTTGCTTGTCCTCCGTGTCGTAGTGAGAGCCTCGCTTGATAACTTGAGTAGTCAAGGCTACCTCGCAACATACCCTGCAGCCTTGATCTACCAATCTTGGAAGAAACACAAAGAGCTCTTCCTGTTATGCAGATATGCCATAAAGTCTTTGAGTCCCCTTGGCAGTGCTCATTGACATCCCTTTGGCAATATCTTAATATTATTCGAGCCATAACAAGTATAAATATTCCGCCTCCGGTACACCATCTTCCATCGCCTCCCTTCAGGAACAAGAAGGAATAGGCTTCTTGGTCGGTGATACCGGCCGGTAAAGGACCCAGTCACGGATGCCCTGGACGCTCTTCAATGCGTTGGTTTTTCGCAGAATCCTGGTCCTTCTATTGGCTTCTAGCCTCTAAGACACCATGCTTCCCCTTGTAGAGTCCGAGTCCGCTCATGCGATGTCTCACAGTCCGCGGCTAGGAGAAGAAGTGCTGATACGAACGACATGATTGGGGGGGTTGTCGCCCAGGACTAATTGTGCTGCTGACGTTGATGAAGTCAGTCACAAAACTAGTGGCTTAGAGATGCTAGTAGCTTAGAGATCCCTAGAGACTTAGACTGCATTGAGCGTGTACGATCGCGTCGGATATTAACTTATTGGGATCTCTGGAAGAAATTGCTTTTATTCCATTGCAATCTTCGTCCTATACTGCGCATCATCGTCGATTGGTACGTACAGAGTAGTGTGCGATATAGTCATTCTCGACATCTGCCCTGTACCTGACCAGAGTCCGAGTCCAAGCATGATTTGACGCAAAGCAGATAACGAAGCAATCCCCACAATGACAGAATTCGTCGTTCAAAAACAAGCGAAGCGCTTCTAGAACCAGCGGATGCGGAGAGACGATCAGGACAAGCTTGAGCTGGTGAAGTCATCGCCCTCAGACCAATGACGCCATAATTCTATCACGCCCCACCTAACCTGGAGACAGCAAGTCTATATAACTTCCTTCGTCCAGGAACTCGATTACTTCTATCCATCATCAATCTATCAATCTATCAATCGAACATCTCTTCTTTCACAACAACACGAAACGATTCAGGTACGATTTATTCAGTTTCGTCTCCGTTTCTGCTCTAACCGGAAGGCAGTCCCCACAACCAAACCAGCATAACACCTCTCTATACTAAGCACCACATACTAGCATCATGCCTCGCGGAGTCGAATACGCTCAGGACAACCAAGTGTCCGACAACACCTTCGAAGCCGGTAACACAAAGGTTCACGGCACAAACCCCGACAACGACCACATGAACCGCGTCGACCGCACAGCGCCCATGCCTGAGGTGACTGGCTCCTCGGAACCGTACATTGGACAGTCCCATTACAGTAACCTACATGGCAGCGGCAAGGGTGGACACGAGCCTAAGACATTGGGCGATAACAAGGGGGTCGGTGCCCAGGGTGTTTGAACGATTATAAATAGGATCATGGATGAGATTTGGGACTAGTTGGGCCAGGCGCCTAACTTCCAAACACACTATTGTTTTTCACACTTCCTACCGGCCGCCATTGAGTGGAGGGCTGCTATTGGAGGTTTATGCATTATATAAATCATGTGAATTGAAACGGAATGAAGGACTTCTGCATCCGAGAAAACCTTTTCGATCCGATTCGTAGGGACATATTGACACGAAATAGTAAAGATATATAATCTATGGACGCATGAAAAGACAAGATTAATATATACAGTCGCTGAATGGCGCACACATGGTGATGTTTATAGGTGCAATATCAGTGTTGGCCCGGTCCCTTGGCCTCGTTTTGAGACTGGGGTGAGCCTTGCCTTGAGGAATTCTCAGGGGACTCTTGGGCTGGCGCTTCTGTCGTCTTCCGGTCGACCAGTTCCAACAGACGTTCGCCCAAATCTCCGAACCCGTCTATCTTGCTAAGTTTGGTTTGAAAGTACTCCGCGTCGCGGTGCAGCCTACATAAGTCAGTATAAGTTTCGACAAATGCGCTTGGAAGGGTGTATACCTCTGCTTCCCAACTTCCGTCTTAATTTGAGCCTCGTCAAACGCCCGGGTCCACTGGTCTCGATAACTCTTGAAGACCGGGTCCATAATCATCATGACTGTCATTTCCGGCAGATGTTTGCTCAGTACTCGGTGCAACGTGCCCGTCTCCTTCGTAAGGGTCTCCATGTACGGACTAACACCCGCAGGCCGGGAGCTGGAATCCCAGTGGATTTGCCGCATCGCATTGACATGTATGGACGATCGAGACCCCATAATATCCACAAGTTTTTCATGGATGCCGGACTGGTGCTCCTGGTACAACCGCTTCACCTTGTCGAAATCAGCCATCAAGGAAGTAGGCGGTGAATGTCGACGGACAAATTCTCTAATGTAGGGAACCAGCGCGATGATGAAACTCAAGGCCTGCGAAGACAACGCAAGATGTTTCGTTGTGATATTCTTGAGACCAGCGCTCCTGGTAGCCCCCGCACCTAAGATTAGCTGCGATGACCGTGAGTTGAATAATTTTAGTGATTCTAGAAGACCAGACGAGATGTCTGGTATCATGTTGGGTATGTTTGCCATTAAGAACTGATACTCTTCGATGCTTCTCATCATCGCCAGTGCCGAATCTGAGAGAATATACTTTTGCTCATCGATCACGGCAGACCGTGTCTTCTCCTTCTCCTTAGAGCCATTGACTGCAAGAGATTGTGGTGGCTTTTGCTCCTTGGATATCCAGATCTTAGAGGCGTCAATCCAGGCGTCAACGTCTTTTGTGCTCGCACTTAAAACACGGTCAAGAACCTCTGACTCGGCTTCTCCAAAGTCTTTTGCGTCCCACCGATCAGCGTCCATTACCTGTACGATCCGATGCCGTTGCTCGTTACCGAACCGGTTGATGAAGTCGCGAATCTGATTTCCAACGACTGTCTTAAAGGCATTTCCACCACGACCAGAAATAGCCTCGCATTCGTCTGCAAAGAGTCGGTTCAGGATAAAGTACTTGACGAAATCTTCCTTGCAGAGATTGGCCGTCTGTTCGGATCGGACCTTCAGCACTTTGGTCGCCTGAGACTGCGCAATGTCGACCGCCTGACCAAGCAGACTAGACATGTCCAAAACCTGTAGGATCTCGTCTTGAGCTGCATGCGGTATATCCCGTGGGCCGGCCATTCCGACAGGCGACTTAGGACTTTGAAGACTTCCCAGTCCACTGGCTATGTCAAGGAGGACTTTGACTTGGACACTTAGCCTTCGTAAAGATTCGCTAACACCAGTGTACACTTCCGCAAGCATGTTGTACGCATCTTCGGCATCCATAGCCCGGAGGTTACGGGCAAGAATGGACGACTTCTCCTGCGAGCTAAGCTGATGAGATCTGTGAGTAGAAACCGACACCATGGACTCGTTATCGTCGTCATTGCTGCTCGGCATGTGTCTGCGAATCAAACTCTTCATTTCACGCAGAATGGCGGTTTTGAATGCCGTCGCAGCCGTTGTAGTATGATGCACGCGAGCTAGGCCAGTGAGATGCAGGCGGAGCTGAGATCGAAACTCTTCGTCAACACACATGTATGCTGGGGGTTCGGTAATACTAGAGCGCTGACCCCCGCGTTGCCGTGAAAACGAATAGCCCCATCTCTGTACAGTTGCAGCCAATGGAGCGCTATCAACATGGCGCCTCAGATCGCCGAGGAGTTCGTTCAAGAAACGATTCTCATAGCCCGTGCCAATCTGATATCTCAAACGGTCAAGCTCGTTTGATGCACCCTCTAATGCTTTGAGTCTTCGTAAATCAACAGTTCTCCGTTGTTCGCCCTCTGCCTGATCAGGAGTATAGTCTCCGGCCATCAGTTTCTCGACCTTCTCGAGGCCATCGGCTGCTTCTTCGATATTTCCGTCCTCGGCCAGCTCCTCACATCGGGTGACGGACTCGACCACGTCTCGAAGCTGGGCAACTGCATCGGAAAGCATGCGAACATTCTCCCTACGGCGACGTAGGTTTACTATCTTCAACCCCCCCAAGGCCATTTCTCGGTCGATCTTTTGAAGGTCTTTCCGCAGGACTTGGATTCGCCGGACAGAATCGGCAGCTTCAGCATGCAATTCCCGTAGCGAGCCAAGAGCCGTGAAGAAGGATTTGGACGCGGTCGAGATTGAGGATATTAGGTGTATCTCTACAGTATCCATGTACCATGACAGTTTCTCCTGTAGTATTGCATTCGTCGCTAGCGCCTTTCTCCCAGTTGGCGCAGGCTCAACTATATCCATTTTGTTGTCTTTGCTCGGCGCCTTAGGAGGTGTGACAACCTCTGATCTCTCCGACACCACATCGAAGGTGCGCGGATTTTCAAGATGGAAATCATCCTCGAAGTAGACGGAAGGGATAGTCGACAAAGGCGTGACAGCAGGCGTACGACCACGGTTCGACGACCTCCTTCTGCCTGCGGCGTACGGAGAAGTTGAACGAGAACTGGTCGATACTCCAGATAGCCGGCGTTCAAGATTCCTCGGGTTCAGAGAGTCCTGTCCGTCAGACCTTGGTGACGTTTGACCACCCCGCGCTAGCTGTGTATCCTGCTCGTTGTTCTCCTTTGCTTCCTGAAAGACCTCGTACAACGAGCCCACTTGGGTCAAGTATGGTTCAAAGGCTTTTCGATCGACGTGTGGAATGTTTGTCAGTGGAACAGGAGGGATATCGCGAGTGCTCGGAGGTTTGTATCCGCCAGACGCAGCTGAAGAATGAGGGACAAGGCCGGTGCGGACAATAGGAGGTTGAAGAAGCGTGGAAATGGCTATCCAGTCAGTATGGTACAGTCATCTAGCATATCCCACCTACCATTCTGGCCTGATTCCGCTATCGCTCCATGTCGACTAGAAGGATCAAGCACTCCGCCAATGCTCACAATCGAACTGGCCGTGGACCCTCTCCTCAGGGGGTATCGCTGCGACGAGCCGCGGGGGGATTCAATTTGGTTGAACGAGTACTGGGATAAGGAAGGAGTCGATGCGCCTGATGCTAAGCTGTCAATCGACTTCCGGGGACTCGCGGACATCTCGCCGTCAGACTGGCGACTCAACAGCCACCTAGCTCATTCACTTCACCTCAGCATGACAAGCGCAGCTAGACCGTCGTCTAAGCCGAACCCAGAGCCGCCGATAAGAGGCAGGCAATTGCTTAGTTGCAGAAGAACTACAGGCAGCAGGATAGCCGATCAGCAGAGTCTCAGGTCACTGATATTCGCCAACTGTCAAAGCGATAATCGGCTGCTATCCTTAGCGTGGACGCTGCGTAGCTGACCCCGATTGGGTAAAGCGCAGCAACCCCGGCCAAACGCAAGTCCGCTTTTCATTTATCGGTCAAACTGATGTTCCGAGACTAGTACCTGATAATATGCCTTATATGCCAGGCATAAACCACTTAACGCGTGAGACCACGCGACGCGTTCTCGTGTCTTGTCAATTTCTGGAAATTCATTTTGCTACCTCCTCCCTGATTACACTCTGAACTCGACATTCTCTCCACCACTCCGCACTGTCATCAGTATGGACAGACGTACACCTTACACGCTAAGCGTGCTCGCTCCCAGCACTGACGGCGCCGATGAATCTCGCACACAAATTCAATCCAAGCTGAGGGAGTTTGTTCTGGAGTTCCAGCTGGACAATGCCTTCATCTACCGGTATGCGGAAAAGATTCGACGAGCCCATTGCAACGCTAACCAAACTCAGGGATCAGTTACGCCAAAATGTTCTCGTCAAACAGTATTACTGCGACATCGATATTGCCCACCTGATTTCCTACAACGAAGAATTGGCCCACAAGCTCACCACCGAACCTGCAGATATTATCCCTCTGGTAAGTAGCCTCCTCTGGCTGACTGGCGAAGACCTACTGACATATAATAACTCAGTTTGAGGCAGCTCTTCAGCAATGTACTCAGCGAATTGTCTATCCCTCGCAACGAGATATCGTGCTCCCAACCCACCAACTTCTGCTCCACTCTTCAGCCACTCACATCTCCATTCGCGACCTGAATGCAACAAATATCTCCCACCTTGTCCGTATCCCAGGTATCGTAATCGGTGCCTCAACAATATCCTCCAAAGCAACAACAGTCCACATTCGCTGCAAATCTTGCGATCACGCTGAGAATATTCGGGTCGAGGGTGGTTTCTCCGGCCTTACACTTCCCAGGCGGTGCGGTCGTGAGCGCCAACCCGGTGAAGAGCCCGACACCCAGTGTCCCCTTGACCCATATGTGGTTGCCCACGAAAAGTCCCAGTTTGTGGATCAGCAAGTGCTCAAGCTCCAAGAAGCCCCGGATCAAGTTCCAGTAGGTGAACTGCCACGTCATGTGCTTATATCCGCCGATCGATATCTTGCCAACAGGGTCGTACCCGGTTCCCGCTGCACGGTGATGGGTATCTTCTCCATCTATCAAAAGGGAGGGAAGAAGGACGGTGCTGTAGCCATTCGAAACCCCTATCTGCGTGCGGTCGGTATCACAACAGATCTCGACCATACCGCTAAGGGCAGTTATATCTTTTCAGAAGAAGAGGAGCAGGAGTTCCTCGAGCTTAGCCGTCGCCCCGACCTATACGAAGCTCTTGCGAGGAGCATTGCCCCCTCAATATACGGAAACCTGGACATCAAGAAGGCTATCGTATGTCTGCTCATGGGAGGGTCAAAGAAGATTCTTCCCGACGGCATGAAGCTTCGTGGAGATATCAATGTCCTTCTTCTTGGTGACCCTGGTACCGCTAAATCTCAACTGCTGAAGTTTACAGAAAAAGTTTCACCAATAGCCATCTACACCTCCGGTAAGGGTTCGTCCGCTGCTGGTCTTACGGCATCCGTGCAAAGGGACCCAGCCACACGTGAATTCTATCTGGAGGGAGGTGCAATGGTTCTTGCAGACGGTGGTGTTGTCTGCATCGATGAGTTTGACAAGATGCGAGATGAGGACCGAGTAGCTATTCACGAAGCCATGGAACAGCAGACGATCTCCATCGCCAAAGCCGGTATCACCACCATCCTCAACTCTAGGACATCTGTTTTAGCCGCAGCGAACCCCATCTTCGGCCGATACGACGACCTCAAGACCCCCGGTGAGAATATCGACTTTCAAACCACCATTCTCTCCCGTTTCGATATGATTTTCGTCGTTCGCGACGACCATGAACGCAGCCGGGATGAGAACATCGCCCGTCACGTCATGGGAGTGCATATGGGCGGCCGAGGCATGGAGGAGCAGGTTGAGGCAGAGATTCCCCTAGAAAAAATGAAGCGATACATTAGCTACTGTCGCAGCCGCTGCGCACCCCGTCTCTCACCCGAAGCCGCAGAAAAACTCTCGTCTCATTTCGTTTCGATCCGAAAGCAGGTTCACCGCGCCGAGCTCGACGCCAACGCCCGCTCCTCCATCCCCATCACTGTCCGTCAACTGGAAGCCATTGTCCGTATCACCGAGTCGCTGGCCAAGCTAAGCCTGCAGCCTATCGCAAGTGAAGCCCACGTTGATGAAGCCATCCGCCTCTTCCTCGCGTCAACAATGGACGCCATCACACAGGGCGAGGGCCAGGGCAGCAAAGAGATGATGGAGGAGGTTTCCAAAATCGAAGACGAACTGAAGCGCCGTCTTCCTATCGGATGGAGCACCAGTCTTGCAACTTTGCGCCGCGAGTTTGTCGACGGCAGAGGATACACCGAGCAAGCGCTGAACAGGGCGGTGATTGTGTTGCAGCGCAGGGGGACGATTCAGATTCGATCTGGAGGGTCACAGGTATACCGGCAGGGTGTATAGGCTTCTCTTGGGTTTATAGTTAATTGTCGGTTTCTATGGCACAGCATCAGAACGATACTTTGGTTTACGCACAGCGGGGTTAAGGGTCTGGCGTTGGTTGTATTTCGATGATATCAGATACTTGATGATAGATAATTCATGACAAGAAATCGCGCTTTGCAGGCTCATAAGCTGACAACATATCCTAAGAACAAAATAAACCAAACAATAATACTGCAGTCCTTTAAAGATCCCAGCAAAGTTATTGGTTCCCGATTCAACGGTGTAGTATGCGGTTCCATTATATATTTAAGCATTGTCTGACATAGCAACATATGAAGTGATGGAAGAGTTGGATATGCCAATGATTCGATAGATCTAGCATACTGAGAGCATCCCACTTTTTAAGTAGCCTACAGGTTGCGTTTATGCTGAAAACAAGCTGTCCCACCCCGCGTTATCAAGCCGTCTATATCCGCCTCTAGACGACGACCCCACTATGCAATTGGAGCCATCCCGCATTCCACAGCTTTCATCCCACCTTGACACTTACCAACCTCACCAATAACTTTCCTTTGCCATTCTACCTTTATTAGTTCCTGTCATTTCTACAATCCGTTTCGAATTTATCTCAATAGACAGAGTCAAGATGCCTCCCACGATCCGCGTCATCGGCTCCTTAAACGCCGATATGGTTTCTGTAACGCCACGCTTCCCGGACGCGGGCGAAACAATCACCTCTTCTTCATATTTCACGAGTGCGGGCGGGAAAGGCGCAAACCAAGCCGTTGCGTGCGGACGGCTCTCGCGTTCACAGCCGCAATCTTCCTCCTCTTTCTCGACAAGCATAAAGACTGGTGACGTGAACGTCGAAATGGTCGGCGCAGTGGGCGGACTAGACGGCCACTTTTCCGCAATCCTCAAGCCCACCCTTGAGAAATCCGGCGTCGATACGTCACGCGTGAAGGTTGTGGAAGACGCATACACAGGAGTGGCCGTTATAATTGTGGACTCATCCGCCGGCGGCGAGAACAGGATCTTGTTTTCACCGGGCGCAAATTACTCGGGGATGCAAGCCAACCCGTCGGTTGTTGGCATGGCGCTTGCGGAGCCAGCTCCGGATGTCATTGTTATGCAGGGCGAGATTCCCACCGAGACGACGGTCGCAATTCTCCGCGAGATCGCGCGGTGGAAGGAACAGCAGCGCGCGGATGGAAAGAGGGGGATTGATGTTGGCCCGGACGTGATGTTTAACCCTGCGCCTGCGCCGCCTGGAGGCTTACCGGAGGATGTGTACAAGGGCGTTGACCACCTTATCATGAACGAGACGGAGGCTGAGCTCATGACGCCAGACGAGGACGTGCTGCTGCGTCTTCCGGGCATTGAAAGCGCGCAGGACGGGAAGGAGAAGGTTGCGCGATACTTCCATAGCCTCGGCGTTAGATATGTGATTGTTACGCTGGGGGCGAAGGGGGTGTGGTATAGTGCTGCGGATCCGGATACTCTAGGGGACCGGGTCGTGAATGAGGTCCCTGCTGCAAATGTGAGCAGGGTGCTTGATACGACGGCGGCGGGCGATACTTTCGTAGGAGCCTATGCAGTTCAGGCTGCAAGATGGCGTGAGAGAAGGCGCCGGGAAGGGAAGGCTGGGAAGGATCTTGACGGTGAAGAGAAGAGGCATAGATACAAAATTGTCATGGATGAGGCGATGGGTGTGGCCACGAGGGCTTCGGCAAGAGGCGTAGAACGGCAGGGTGCGATGGATAGTATTCCGTGGGAGGATGAGATCTAGCATCTCTACGTCAAGGAGCAGTGTATTTTACGGCCATGGACCCAACCTATAGAATAGAAATAGACCAAAATGACCTTAATATTCACATTGGCAACGCACTTATCTTGTCTCTGTCTACGTTTCATTTGGCGCGAAGTAGAGCCAGAGTAGTAACGCCATCGCTAGGAGCCAGAATAGCTCCTGAGCAAGCGCTTAAACACAGCGAATGCATGCGCCTACACGACTTGCACTCGTGAGGTGCATGCGATGTAATCCTCTTGGGCATCCACGCTTCTGAACGTAAAGCGCTCAATCGCAAATCCAACCCTGGTCTGCGGTGCGAGTGCGACTCCAGCTACGGAGTACGTATCTCAACTACGTACGTATAAACTATAAGCACGGTCCAGGAAGCGTGCATAGATAAACCGCGAGTAAATCGAGTAATTAGCCTCGATTACCCACGTAGACAGGCTTAATTTAGCATGGCATGGCATGGCCTAGCATAGCATCGCAGAGCATTGGATTGGTTTCAGCTTCGCGCGCGGCGCGAGCACGATGAAACACAGGCCACAGTGGCACAGGCTGGTCTGGAAGCGCCGGACCCAGCTCAGACCGCCGCGTGTGCTGGCTGGAGGACTTAAATGAGCCGAGATGAGATAAACTTAGGCATGATGTCGGTTATGATGGTACTAGAAAAGAGGCGATTGTTAATGGCTTCTGACGAGTTCTGGAAGCTGAGATAAACTGGCCAAGGAGTCCATTCATGAAACTGGCTTGCGCAGGCTGGGATGGCGGGATACGTGGTTCGCTGAGAACCTTGCCTGCTAATCGAAGCATAATCAAGTTGAGCTGAAGAGCGTCGACGCGACGAGGCTTGACTGACATGTGGGGGACGCGTTGAAGGGATGGAGTGACGGCGAGTCGTCTCGTCAGACCGGACCAGCACGAGGACAGTTTACACCGGTAACCGTACAGAATGGGAGTGGTCGTACAAAGAGGGACACTCTAACAGGGCTTTTTTGTTGGCCGACAGCTGATAACAGTTGATAAAGGAAATGGTAGCGAATGTAGAGCGAGATATGCTCTCTCTGCTGACTTGTATAGGAAAGAAACAGGATGACGGAGTGGATGTAACGCGCTGGAAATACCAGCCAAAGGGCAGCCTTGAGCGCGTGGATCCCGTGTATCCAACCGTAACGATAAAATACCACGGGACGCGCCTGTGTCGATGAAGTGAGGGGAACGCAAGCAATAATTGGGTCTCGGTGGATGCGATGCCTTGCAGATTCAGGATTGAGGATATGAAGATACTACTCGAGTCAGCCTGTCACTTATTAGTCCGCATCTGGGAGACACGAACTGGACGCGCTTCTCCTCCCCCATTCCAACCAGGTGCCGAGTACTTATACGGGCAAATTCCAGCATCCAGGCTGACTTCATACCATTCCTCTTGAAACCAGCCTCTGCATGTTTCGCCTCCCTAAACTTAGCACGAGTGCCTCCTTGTGGGATAAATCAGAATCGTCTTGACCGTGCAGGAATTCTCCATAGCGTGCTCAGCCCTTGCTGCGTCTTGACTCCTCGCGCCCTGCTCTCTATATCAACTGACTGGAACTCACCCTCGAACAATACTCAACAATACTCCGCTCTGTTCACTACTAGCAGGTCCAGTCTCTCATTTATCCGATCTTGTTTTCTTTCTGTACAGTTTCATAGAATCCAGACAGGCACTGTCAATAGAGCTGTCACTTCCTCTCACTTCCTCTCACTATAAGCCGACCGCCAATCATACCCCACTCTCGCTTCTCCTGCCGCGACCAAAACAAATCCACCAGAGTCACCATTCCCTCAGCCCACGTCCATCAGTGTCTCTCTCTTCTATCACAGTTTATCGACATGGCTGCACTCACTATGTCTCCTGCCTCTGTACGACAACCTTTCGCTCCTCTGGATGCCCCTCGCATGCGGTCCATCCTCCGCTCCAAAATGAACATCCTCAACAAGCAAAACGGTATGGGTCAGATCAACGTAAACAAACCATTTTACGCGCTCAACGCTAACACGACCTTAAAGGCAATATGCTCTTAGTCAAGAAGCAACCTCTCGCTGAATTCGATTCGGAGAATATCGACCCAACGACAGCGAAGCCCGCGCTGAAGTCTACGAAACGTAAGCGCGCTGCCGACGATGAGGACGATCTTGCACCGACCAAGAGCCCAATGAAACCGACAAAGTCCTCTTCTCCGGGATTCACAATCTTCGAGGACTCAGTTGCACCATCGACACCTAAAAAGACCACGCAGTCGCCACCCAAATCCACACCCCTCAAGCCAGCCGGCCGCTCGCCCCAATTGAAAGCCACCAAGCCGTTTTCCCGCCGTGCGACGATCTCCAAGAGCCGTCCAGAGTCTGCCCGCAAGGGCATCGGCCGTCCCTTCTCACTTGCGGCTGCTTTGTCTACTGGCAAGCCCAAGCCAAAGAGCCAGCCAGCTCCTGCCCCGAAGATGCCTGCATCTTGGTCGTTCGAGATCTACGTCGACTCTGAGCAGGAAGAAATGACCAACCTCATGCAGCATTCGACCTGTGTCCTAGACATTTCCGACGATGAGGGGAAGGACGAAAGTCAGTCAGATCACCGCGGAAAGGAGAATATCCCGCCCGCTGACCTGGGGATCTCTCTCCTTCGCTCCCGACAGGAGTCCCCTGTGGTGGCGGTGCATAAATCTGACACGGTGGATGAGCCTCGCTCTCCATTAGGCGAGCTCAATGCCGCTGACTTTTATGGTGAGGACTGCCATGCTTTTTCGTACGCTGTTGTGTATGACGATGATGAGGATGAGGAGGTGCCTGTCGAGAAAAAGAACGCTAGTCGGAGTAGGCTCTCGAGTATGTCGTCGATTGAGTCTGTGCTTGAGGCTAGTACAGTGAAGGCGGTTGAGGAAGCTATCAGCGACTCAACCTAGATGCGACTCTTTTTCTTGATATTTTTTCCCGGGCTTTTTGGATCCTGCTTCAGTCTTTGTGTTGAGTTATGGAGTTGGAGTTGGGACTCCTTTGGTGTAGTCGGAGTATATGGCTTGTTGATACCCAATTCTGTCTGTCTTTCTTTTGGTCCTTCGTGTTTTGACGTTTGGATTTATTATTTTTTTTTTCGCTTCTGGCAATGGCTGCGTCCTTGTCAGCGCACCTAATTGGCTCAAATGTGTCACGTCTGATGTCGTTCACGAGGTAAAGAGTCCATAATCGCATTACTAGTCATCTTTCGTCCCTTGTAGCGCAATGCCGTGTAATATGTAGCAACATCAATCCATCTCATTCTCATCGTCCACCTCGTCAATGTCGTTTTCAATCTCATCCTCTTCATCCCTCCTCTTTGCAGCCGCATGCACAGCCTCGGCCGCCGCCTCCATTATCTCCGCCTGCTCAATAGCCTCTTCCTCGCCTTCACTCTCATCCGCTGCCTCTCCTTCCCCCTCAATCCCCTCTTCATCTTCCTCTTCTTCATCAGCCTCCTTGGCTCCCTGTACTTTTGAACTGTCTCCTTTCTTCGCTAACGTACTCGCCGTGGCCATTTCCCTCCACGCGGGCGCCGCCTTAATCATACTTCTCACTTCAGTGGCCAACGCTGTCGCCATCGACGTCGCAGACTCGGGATCAAGCCAAAACCCCCTAAGACCTGTATTCGGGCTCGCATGGTCCGGAAAGCTCAGAATGGGCGCGTACTCTTCGTCCTTAGCGGGAGTGCGACCTTCATACATTGCCAGGATCTTATGCCGCATGATCGTTTTCATTTTCGCCATCGTACCGTTCCCATACCACCCATCTGTCGCTATGTCACATTCCTCTCTTAGGAACCCAGGTGGAGGTTGGTCGTTTCCCGAGTTATTTGGTGGATTGAGGATGCCTTGGAGGAGGGGGTCCGTGATGTCGCAGAACATCCACATCCGGCCGTCAAGAGGAAGGGGCGGCTGCCCTGTGAAGAGGTGGGATGTCTTTGACGTTGCGACCTCCGGGTTTATTGTCATTTCATTGGGGCGAGGAAGGAGGGTGTGTCTGCGGCCACCTGAAGAGTCGCGGTCTCGGGGATCGCGGTCTCGAGCCGTCTCTGAGGTTCCTGGCAGGATGCGGAACATAGTTGTTTGGTAGATCCTAGAGGATGGGTCTTTGCGCGGATCGTGTCCGAACGCGATGATTGCGTCACGCCAGGGGCCCGAACGAAAAATGTATCCTGCATAAGGCACTGCATGGCGAAGGGCATAGCGCTGTTCGAGAGATGTTAGATTGTTACGGAGCGCGCGGCGCGACCAGGCGGGGCGGGTTGCGAAGAGGGCTAATACGATGCTGATTGTTTCGCGAAGGACGGGGTCGAGGGTGTCGATAGCGGGTAAGTCTGCGCGCGGTGCTGCTGGGACTACTTCAATGTCGTAGGGGACAAGATGAGTAAGGACTTTGGCGGATTGCTGCGTGTTGACGGTTGTGAGGTTGCCGGCTTTGTCGAGGGTTTGCCGCACTGTTGGGTTTTGGCGGTAGAAGTAGTGAAAGGGAATATCGCCGTGACTGAAGGAGGGTGGGGGAAGAATGTCGACATTTGAGATGGCGCCTTTACTCATGTCGAAGTCGAATTCCTTCATCTTCTTGAAGTCGAAAGGGAGGATCTTCTCGCGGAAGCGGGAAACAAAGGGGCTGTTGGTTGTTGAGAAGACGAAGTCAGGCATCCCTGAGAAGCGTTAAACAGGACCATAGCGTGATAAAAAGACTGGAAGGGTTGGTACCTCGAAACACATGCGTCCGTTCAACTAAGCCAACAGGCTCAACCTGATACTTACCCACATTATCGCGCAGACTCCGTAGGAACTCTCGGGCAGTAGGCCGTGGCGGCCCGTCTTCCCGCCTCACGAAGTCTGGATCATCTCTGAATGGCTCATTCGATCCCCTCTTGCGCTTGCGACCCGTCCGCTTAGGAACTGTCACGCGGAGAAGAATGTTGTTGGATGCCGTGCTTATAGACTGCAGTGGTCTTGCCATGACGTCCTCTGGTCGGAGCACAAGACTAGCTGGAGTGTCTGGCTTGGGTGGATCGAGAATCTGCAAAGCTTTGAGATAAAGCACTCATCAACGCGAAAGCGTAACTCTTTACCTTTTTAATGCCCGTCCTTCCTTGAAGCGTATCAATAGCTTTGTCAACATTTTTGATAATGGCCGGATGTTCAACACAGACGAACGGTCGGTTGGGAATCTGGTAGAATGGCGCCGTTCTTGAGTGAGTTTCCGCCATGGTTCTACACTGTCCAGAGTCTGCTTGGAAGAAGAAATGAAGCTATCCGGACAAATCCCGCTGGTGATACGGAGATAGATACTGGCTCCGCGCGTGCACCCACCCCGGAGATGAACCTTGTGGCGTCTGGTTTATGTATAGAGTGTCCAATTTCACATTCATTCATTCATTGAACACAAGACCCATTATCGATACCTTTTTCAAGCTGTCTCGAAGTCTGCTTGCATGAATGGTCGAGAGGATGTGGAAATCAAACAATGCAAACCGTCATTGGGAAAGGGCGGTAGATCATGGCAGAACCCGGGTGGTTCCCTTTTAGGTCGGCTTCTCATTCGACTCCTCCACCTTCTTCTTCGTGTCCTGCTGTACGACGTCGTGTACGACCTTCTGCAAGAGTGCCTCATACGGCGTCAACTGACACCTTGTCTGATCCCCTAATCCAATTATTGTCTTTAATCCTAGACCGGGCGTCATCGGTGACCGACATTTTATGGTCGACCGCGACTCGTGCCATTGTGCCTCAGAGCTACGACATTGAGTAGGCTACCAGAAAATGCCCCTAGCGGACTTATGATGGCCTGTGGTTAGGCGAGACCTTTCGTTGCTGACAAGGAAAGCATATCGTGCTGTTCTGAGAGGCAATGCTCTATATATGAAAGACTATCGGCCTCATTGAATACAGAGAATGCACAGTGTCGAGCTATTTACCCTGGACTGCCTACTCACGAACTGCTGCTGGCCTGTATGTTTGCCCTCGGTCAGCTAGGCAATTCGCTACCTGTTACCAATATTCCAATGTGATTGTGCTGCATCATCTTCTCCACAGCCAATGTGACTGGCTATTCAAGCCTGTAATCACTAGACTCTGTCTCAGCTCGATCTCCTATTGTGCTTGACCGAGGCTGTCCGCAATGGCGGAACACAGACTAATGGGTCCCTGCGTGGACCGATCTGTACCTGCTCCAAGTCCTTCGTTCTTGGACCTAGGTCTCAAGCTGACGACGTACCTGCCACCCTTTAAACACGCCTGGTCGCCCCCAAGCGCTGAGAGTCTTGGCTTGCCAATGTCCTGGTATCCTTCGCTTGTGAGAAAATGGCCAAGCTATCCGTGATTATGCTTTTCAGCAGCCTTTTACTTTGCGGCGCGCTCACAGTCCCACGGCATGCTACGCTAGTGACTGAGCGAGAAGTCCAATCCAGCAAATACGACTTTATTGTGGTTGGAGGTGGTGTAGCTGGGCTCACCGTGGCCGATCGTCTGACAGAGATTCCAGGTGGTAGGAACGCCATCTCCTCACCCACTGAACGACGCTGAGTCTGGCAGTGAGCGTTCTCGTCATTGAGGCAGGACCGGTCGACCATGGTGAAGAATTCGTCTACGTGCCCGGATCATACGAGCGTGATCCGTATATCTGGCGTGGCTTAACGAATGAACCATCCGCAGAGTTAAACAATCGAGTCTTTGACTCCGTTGTCGCTAGAGTGGCCGGAGGTGGCAGCATAGTGAATGCAATGATCTTCCTGAGGTATGCAGACACCTTTACCGCAGGGGTTCGTCTCTAATCCTGGCCACAGAGGTACCGCGTTGGACTTCGACGGCTGGGAATCACTTGGAAATGATGGATGGGGATGGGAGGACATGCTGCCATACTTCATCAAGGTAATCAGGACACTCAGTGCTTGGGCCTAGTTTTGACGGTCTTGGTTACTTTAGAGTGAGAACTTTACCAGGCCAACCCCAGAACTTGCCCACGAAGGAAATATTACCTGGAATGATTCTGTTCGGGGCCATGATGGACCTGTTCGATATTCATATCCAAACTACATCTATCCCGGACTCGGTTAGCGCGATTCTGAAGAGCAAAATCTGCCGTTGCTGCAGCGCTGACTTTAGTAGGCCGGCTTTACGAAGCCGCCCTTCATATCGGCATACAACCAAGACTAGACCCCAACGGGGGACAAAACACAGGCGTCTTCAACCAGCCGTTCGCTATAGATGCAACTACATGGACCAGAAGCTCTGCCAGACGAAACCACTACGACCCAGCTGTCAGCCGTTCCAACTATCATTTCCTCTCAGACACTACCGTGGCGCGGGTTATCTTCGATGGAACGCGAGCGGTTGGTGTAGAATATCTTCCTAGCACAGGCGGCGATGTATCCACTGCATTCGCCGCGAAGGAGGTGCTTGTCGCTGCTGGCGCTCTCCACACACCACAAGTTCTCCAACTCTCCGGAGTCGGACCGCGCGACTTGCTTGAGGCGCTCAACATCCCAGTTATCTCCGACTTACCTGGAGTTGGGTCTAATCTGCAGGACCAGACGACATTCCCGTTCGTGTATACATGTCAGTAGTCGGTGCAGCCTTCTAATCTTGCTAGCACTGACTTAGTCTTGCTAGGGGACAGTGCCGTCACCCCAAACGTCACCACTTTCCTCACAAACACCACTTGGGCAACTGAGCAGCGAGTGCTGTACGACCAACACCTCCCAAGCGTATGGACTCTCACTAGACCGCTTGCCCCCAAATTCGCGTTCTTGTCGTACGAGGACGCGACTGCAAACACCGCATACGCAAGCATACTCGACGACGCCGAAGCCCGCGATCCAGCCGACTCCTTACCCGGAGACATTCATCCCACCGTTCTTGCAGGCTACGCCGTCCAAAGGCAATTAATGCTTAATGAATTTCGCGATGCTGGACTGGCAGTCGGAGGCATGTCGTGGGACACTGACGCTAACGTGCAAGTCTTCAACGTGAAGCCCTTCAGCCGTGGGTACGTTTATATCAACCAGACAGACCCGCTCGCCAATCCAGTGATCGATTTCCGTACGGCGTCCGACCCGACGGACTTCCAGCTGCATATCGCTCTCCTCCATAAACAGCGCGAACTGTTCAATGCACCGTCTCTTGTGGCTCTTGGTCCGACGGAGGTGGTGCCTGGCCCCGCCGTGCAGACTGATGAGGACATAATTCAAATAATGAGGGAGATTTTGCAGCCTTCGAATGGGCATCAGTGCTGCTCAGCGCCTATGATGCCGCGGGAACTCGGTGGTGTACTCTCGCCTGAAATGAAAGTGTACGGTACCACTGGATTACGTGTCATCGATATCAGTCACTGGCCGAAGGAACTCTCTGGTCCGCCCATGGCATCTATTTATGCAGCTGGAGAGAAGGTTCGTTTTCATCTTAAATCCTCGTCCAGCTTCCTGCTAATGACGTGTAGGCTGCGGATATCATCAAGGGTGAGCATGGCTGGATGGGTAACTAGATTATATTTATTAGGCCGCAAGCAGCATTCAAATTTGAATGCTGCCTTTCTTTATAGCAGTTGAAATCTAGGACGGTTATGGTTAGTACATATTTAGCTCAATATGTCCGCACAACAGGTAAAGTGAACAAGGGTCCACAGTATTCTCTCGTCTGTAAAATGTAACATCTCAGCAACGTCTCTAGTGATTGGTACACTTACCATTACATCTCTGACTTACTTCCAAGCTTCTAGACGAGAATCACAAAGGATTTTCATTTAAAAGCCATTGTCAGCTAAATAGCACCAACAGAACCAATCTGCATCGACAACAGCGAATCTTTAAATCAAGCCTAGTTACAGTTCCTGTACAGTCCATTCTATAGATTAAAGAGGAACAAACCCATCTCCATCCCTCTGGATCACCCTCCCAACATCCTGATCTCTCGCCCCCTCAACGACGTCCCGAATGAGCGTTCCTCCCAAACTAGCTGACCCAGCTCCCATTTTCTTCGCCAGCTCCCTCTGTCCACCAAGGTCCGTCTCGAGCATACCCGGCCCAACGGCCCAAACCTTGACCTTGTCCGCCTTAAGCTTATGGTTCCAGTCAAGCATAAGCATATTCAGCGCCGTCTTGGAGCACCGGTACCCGATTGTCTCGAATTCGACCTTCTTTGGCCAGCCCGCCGGCAGGGGAGGCGTCGGGAAATACTCCTTCATTGCGACGGTCATCATGGAGAGACCGGCTATGAAGAGGAGGCGTGGGTCGGAGGATTTGATGAGGAGCGGGGCGAGCGTGTGTGTTAGGACTGTGGCGCCGGTTACGTTAACGTCGTAGGCTTTGTTGAAGCACTCGCGGAGGGTAACTTTGCCGGCATTGTAATCGAAGTCAAAGGTTGCTCCTTTTCTCCGTTAGCGACCCTGCACTGTCCGAATACCGGTAGAGGGGAGTATATACCGGCGTTATTAACAAGCGCATCTAAACGCCCCGGGCTTTTGATGATCTGCTCGTACGCTTTCTGGATAGACTCGTCGCTAGTGACGTCCAGTTGGATGAGCTCGAGGGTATTTGAGCTGTTGGGAACCTCCTCCTTGATTTTCTTTATGGCCGCTTCGCCTTTCTCGAGGGAGCGGGAACCCATGAGGATGATGTAGGACTTCGGGGACTCGTAGAAAGCCTTGCAGGCTTCGTATCCGATGCCATTATTGCCGCCCGTAACGAGGACAACGTAGGGAGTTGCCATGTTTGGATTTGGGTGATGTTTGTTTCTTGTTGTTGCTGTTGTTGCTTCAGATAGTCGTTGCTGATGCGCCTTTTATCTTCACGAAAGCCCCTCACCCCTCGTTGCTGTAGATGCCACTAGTCGCTATTCTCTCCATGGCATCCAGAGACGATGCGTCTGTTCCACGCTGCCATTGGGCTGGCTCTCCGGAGATAACTTGGGTGAGGCACCGAGAAAGAGCGAGTGTCACCTAGATATCCAATATCGTCTCCCCAGTGGTTAAGGCAATGCTGGCCATGCGAATCAAGGGGACGGCGTTAAGGATCTGATTCCTAACCCCGTCGCCGCCTTTAATGCCTTTCTCTGGGAGCCCAGTTCTTTTCACAACACCAATCCGCCATTTCCAAGGTTCCAACTCTTCCCAAGGTACATACATGACAGACTGCTGCTGCAGAGGTATTCGGCTTCCGAAAGGTTCAGGCCTAATCGGCACAAATTGCCACAGCCCTCATCAGACCCAAATGTCCGGGTTTTATATGCGGATAGCCATCCTCTGCAGGTCGGGGCTCGGGGTTCAACACACCAGTGAACGCAGGGAATATTTACCGTCCTGACGTCAGCCACCAGTTTTATCGCTCATTGAGGCATTGGCAGCAATATTCTCCGTCCCAATTGCAAATTAGCCATCATGCGAACTGACCAGCATGGGGTTTGTTGCCTGACACCCGTCTGGCTGCTGCTGCCTCGGTTTCCGTATTTCCTAGAGGTGGAGAGCATTGCTTTTTCTTCAGGCCCTGACAGTCTACAAGAGCAGGAACTTGTCTTAGGTATATGTTCTAAAGACTTTTTGCAGCTGAGTGACCATTGAGAACAGCTATAGGCTTTTCGCGATGACAGCAACTGACGGGATGGTTTTGCACAAACGGTCCTTGTCGGACGGAGATACATCTACGCAGGCTTGGAAGGTTCTGTCCCAGACACTCCCATCTCGTGGGCCAGATGTCGATGCTTGGTGGCAGCTCACGGGGAGACACCTCGCGGTTCTCTTGGAGGCTGCTGCGTATCCTATCGAGAAACAGTACGAATGTCTTCTGTACCATTACCACTACGCTGTATGTTTGACAACCTCAGTATATAAGGTCACTGACTAACTTGAAGTTGTCTAGGCGCCTTATCTAGGCCCCGCACCTCGAGAAGGGGCTTCGCCACCAACCTGGAAGTCCATGCTCCAGCTAGACGGCACGCCCTTCGAATTCTCATGGAAATGGAACGCTCCCGGCGGCGAGCCAGATGTCCGCTTCGGTCTAGAGCCTATTGGGCCAATGGCAGGAACGTCCTTAGATCCTTTGAACCACTCGGCCATGCGCGAGGTCCTCTACAAGCTCTCCTCGGCTGTCCCAGGCTCTGATCTCACCTGGACGCATCACTTCCTAGCCACTCTGTTCGATCATGACTATGCCAAGTACACTCAAAAGGCCGCTACTATGGGTGGCTCGATTGGCACTAGCTTGGTGTATTCCCTCGAGTTTCAGCGCAAGTCAACTGGGCTCAAGACATACTTTCACCCGCGCAAGCTTGACCAGCAGGCGTTCCTAGATATACCCAGCTGGGAAGCGTCCTTCCGGGAATTACACCCAAGTGCCCCATCCCGTGCAGCTGTTCATGAATTCCTAAGCACAAACCCCGAAGGCAAGCTTCTGAAGCCATTCTGTCTCAGCGTCGACAATTGCAGCCCGGCAAAAGCCCGTATAAAGTGGTACTTCAACAGTCCGCACACCAACTTCAGAGCGATTCGCGAGATCATGACTCTAGGCGGCCGTATCGCAGACACTGAAACCCGCCAAAAACAGTTCTCCGAGCTTTTCAACCTCCTCAAAACTGTTACCGAGGAACACGCTGATTTCCCAGAGACTTCAGAATTTCCATACGTCCCTAACAACGGCGACAGCATAATCCCCAACTTCGCCGACGTCCCGGACATGCTCAAGGGATGCGTGTATTTCTTCGACATCGCGCCTGGAAGGGATCTCCCCGCGATAAAAGTCTATTTCCCCGTGCGCAACCACTGCCGGAACGACCTCGCCGTTACGCAGAATCTCAACCGGTGGCTCGAGTCAAGGAGCCGCGGGCAGTACGGGGCTGCGTTTGGGCGGGCCCTGGAGACCATCGCCGATTATAGACGATTGGACGACAGTGGCGGGTTGCTAAGTTTTCTTTCCTGTCAATTCATGGAGAACGGGGAGTTGGATCTTACGTCTTATTTTAATCCTCAGGCGTTTCATTCAGGACGGCTCACGCATCGGAGGGCGACGAGGCGGAGGGGGGATGATAGGTGGTAATTTATCTCTAGAAACTTCCTAAATTCAGGTGGCAGGGTACCGTCACCTCGCTGAGACGCCTGCGCTCTGTTCCCTTTCTTGATTGAAAGAGGCAGAAGCTACTACTGATAAAGTCGTTGCCTAGTGATCAGGGTCCAAATATTCTCCAGAAAAAAGTACGCATTTTCATCATTTAAGTAGTGCCTTACATCCTCCGCGCCCTGACAAGTTTCTGCCTTGTTCGAAGTAGTTCTGTTCACGAGATGTCCTGGTACAAGAACGCGCTGCTCAGGTGAGAGTTTGTCTGTCTTGCATCCTAAACTATTTTCGTACCGTATCACGTCACGTGCAGCGCAAAACCAATAAAGAGTACGGAGTACTGGGCAGGCTGCCCAGCCCTCAGAAGCCTGAGAACTATCGGTCTATCGAAATGTGAGTTCGTATAATTCGTAGGATCTGATGCGCAAGTCGGAAATTCGTCAAGAAAAGCCAAAGGTGGTGTAGGTCTTGTCAGGGAGACAAAATATGCGTTTGAAATATATTTGCGGACGTATACAGGTCAGACAAACCGTCATTTTCGTTTACGTTGCCCGTTGCCATTGGAACAGGGGTGGAAGAATTATTGCTTCAGGCTAACATGTAAAAGAATATCAGTACTCTCAAGGAACTCTAATAGTAGTTATTGCCATTTGAAAGTGAGTACCCATTCGATAATGTCCTAGACACATCTTCCGAACCAAGTCACCTGATGAACCTGTGCACAAAGCAACATGAAACAATCATGGACCCAGAACCGAGAAAAGATCTGGCAAATTGAGGCAAGTAGCTCGCTTAGGCACTACTGAATGCTCATAGGCAGTTGGCGAATATGTCATTTTGTTGCGTTCAATAAGGGCACTGAAGATCGCATCGCTGTAGGAACGCTGGACAGCCCCTTACAGAACTCTGACGGAGACGTTGTCTTGTGGAGGGGATTGTAAAGGGGAATGAAAGAAAGTCAGTTGGGAGTAGAGCCGCTACCTGTGACAGATTTTCACTTCTCAATAAGATATCAGTTCTTGTAGGAGTTGCCCGCCGTGGTTGACGTGCTTCCCCAGGCATATAAATAAGCCAGTTCCACGAATCCACACCACACTACACTGCGCTACGCACGTCCGAGCGTCCGCCCTCCAGCCACAGCCCGTCACCAGAGTCTCCTGTCGTGATAGCCGTCGATTTTCCTCGTTGAAACCAGCGTCAATGCTTTTATCTTCCTTGCGCACTCTGTCTTTTGCAACATAGCGGTATCCCTCTGCTTGTTTGTGGCGTCCAACCGGTGCTTCGCGAGTTCCAATTCAGTCCCTGGGGCTCTGGCACCCCGCCTTCTCTCATAAGCGACACGGAAGTCGATCCTCTCCAGACCTGACCGACTTGCGAGCTCCTCCTATACCGCTGCGAACGCGCCAGCAACTGAGCGTCAGCGTCCGACCGATTTTTAAGTCCTGTTTCTACCAATCGTTTGTCCGCAAATCCCTCGAGGTGAGCTGCCATTCTATATACTTTCCTGTTCCTCTCGCGTGTCGGGGGAGATCCGTGTTTGCCCCCCTGTTACCTCGTTGGGCTCGACCTGCTCGGCCACCTAAAGGCCGTCTCGCTATGGCTGCAAGGCAAATGCTCTTAACTTCCCCCATTCATCAAAGCTTTTTTGTCTTCACTTCTTGTTAATTCATCGCCTTCTTAACAATGTTATCTCCAGTCCGCAAATGCTCATGTGTCCAGGCCGACAGAAACAAACAGTCCTAAGAGTTGTCCGATCCGCCAGACCGCATCCGCCCACCACTTCCCCCTCCTGCTAGCGTGTGGCATATTGCTGCACTGGCATCGAGAACCAGGTCCGAGTACATGTGGCTTTCTTACCAGTGGTGACAATGAAGGGTTTCAGACAGAGAGTGGTGAGTTTGTTGCGGGTCACACAGTTTCGCGTGGCTGGGCTCGATTACCCATCATTTCGCTGAGCGCTGGATTATGCTAAATGTCCTAGCACGAGCAGTTGTCGAGAGCGAAAGATAACAAATCGTCGAAAAAGAAAGAATCGGCGTCGCAAGCTTCACAACAGAATTCAGCAAACCTAGGAATTCACCATGGCCAGCAGTCCGCTTCTCCCAACCAGGTCACCCCGACGTCGTCTACTACATCCGTGAATGATATTAGAGGCAAGGCTCTTGAAGATGCTTCGCAAGCTGGGGGGTTTCCTCCTGGTGTGTATCCTATTGCGCAAAGTGAAGATGTCCTTTGTCAACCCGTTACTGACGCAGGTTCAGCTACTCCCACCAAGCAAGGACAACCGATGGCTCCAAGTGTGGTGATCAGCCCTAGCGGACCGGTACGTGCTTGACGCGAAGAAATCACTTGCTTCTATGCTCTGGATCTATCGAGTTCTTCCGTGCTGACTCGCATCATTTTGTTGCAGCACGCCCCTCCGCCCGGTGCCGCCGAGACCATGCCAGGAGACCTAGCCCCTCCTAGGAAGTCCCATGTGTTCGATCGCCTCCAAACAACCCCGAAGGATATGTCGGAGGGTATACGGACTCCCAAGCGTCAACATTCGTCTCGATTTGATATTTCCGATCAGCGCCAGCGAGAGCTGGAGAAGCTTCCTGGCTTTCATGAAGTGCCGCCGAACCGACGTCAAGAGCTCTTTATGCAGAAGATCGACCAGTGCAATATCATATTCGATTTTAACGACCCAACGGCAGATATGAAGTCTAAGGAGATCAAGAGACTGGCTCTCCACGAGCTCCTAGATTACATCGCAAACAACCGCTCAGTTATAACAGAACCAATGTACCCTCGCGTGGTTGAGATGTTCGCAAAGAACTTGTTCAGGCCAATCCCGCCTCCGATCACCCCCCAAGGCGAGGCATTCGATCCGGAGGAGGATGAACCAGTATTGGAAGTCGCCTGGCCTCACATTCAGGTTGTCTATGAGTTTTTCTTGCGGTTCATCGAAAGTCAGGACTTCAATACAAATATCGCAAAGGCTTACATCGACCATCATTTTGTGCTTCAGGTACCACATTCGATTTTCCTTCAGCCTGACATCACTGACCGTCTATAGTTGCTAGAGTTGTTCGATTCCGAAGACCCGCGGGAGCGCGATTTCTTGAAGACAACCCTACATCGTATTTACGGAAAGTTCTTAAATTTACGCTCATATATTCGCCGATCTATCAACAACGTCTTTTTCCAATTCAGCTACGAGACCGAGCGGTTCAACGGAATTGCGGAGCTTCTGGAAATCCTTGGATCCATTATCAACGGCTTTGCCCTTCCACTTAAGGAGGAACACAAGTTGTTTTTGACCAGAGTTCTACTTCCTTTGCACAAAGTCAAGAGCCTCAGCATGTACCATCCACAACTGGCATACTGTATTGTTCAGTTCCTCGAGAAGGACTCGACGTTAACCGAAGACGTGAGATTTCCCAGAAATCTTCCTCGCTACATTTGACTCTAACTGCGTTCAGGTTGTGCTTGGTTTGCTTCGGTACTGGCCCAAAACCAACAGTACCAAGGAAGTTATGTTCCTCAATGAAGTCGAAGATATCTTCGAAGTGATGGATCCAGCGGAATTCGCCAAAGTCCAAGAACCTCTATTCCAGCAGCTGGCCAAGTCGGTCGCTAGCCCCCATTTTCAGGTTCGGTTAATGCAGCGCTCTGAAAATGCCAGCGGTACTGATATGTCTTGTGCCAGGTTGCCGAGCGTGCGCTTTACTTCTGGAACAATGAATATTTCTGCAATCTGGTCAGTGACAACGTCGAGGTCATTCTGCCAATCATGTTCCCTCCCCTATTTGAGAACTCAAAGGGCCACTGGAATAGGTAATTATTTCACTTTTTATTTCTATGATCATGCTAACCATTATTGCAGAACAATCCACAGCATGGTATACAATGCGATGAAGATGTTTATGGAGATTAATCCTCAGCTCTTTGACGAATGCTCACACGAGTATAATGAAAGACAGAATAGCGCCGAGATGCGCGAAAAAGCTCGACAGAATCGATGGGAAAAGGTCGCGGAACGAGCTTTGCAGCGGCAGAATGGCGTCAACCTGCCACGTAACTCAACCACAGCCGAAATCCCGCTGCAGCTGGATGATGTCGACGCTCTCACTCAGGAAAGCCAGAGGCGACTCCAGTCTCTGAAACTGGATGAGGCCGGTTCGAAAGATCGACGGCCTAGAGAGGGATCTATCACTTCGGTAAGTCATCAGCATGTTTGATCGCTTGCTAGCCTTGACGATTACATCTGCAACTCCCCAATGTCATAACTTTTATCTCTGTTTTCTATTCTCCGCTAAGCGTTCGTCGTTTCATGTACAGAACGCGTGATTCTAACGTTGGAACGTCCTCTATTCCAGAGACGACGCCGTGGCTCCCTTGAAGGTGGTGGAAGGCGACGCAGCAACAGTGGTAGTGGCACCGAGATTCGGGCTCGGCGTCGAGCCGTTGGGTCTGCAGCGGTCACAGGTTTGGCGCGAAGCAACTCGACGAAATGACTTGCTACTTGGATACTAGTCTACTCCACAAATTCCTCATGCTTTTCTCACGGCGTCACTGCTTTCGATGTTCGCACCACTATGGCCCTGCACCCTCTCATCGCCCCCTCTCCCCCATCTCATTCCATTATTTCGAATCCTTCTTTATGTACATGGCTTTGATATTCTTCCGTTCCGCATGGCTGGTCAGATCTTAAGTCTGCGGAGATTCTAGTTGGACTATTAGAACTGTGTTCGGGTCTGGAAAACGGGTGCTAATGGCGTTTCTCCTAATCGGCATTGATGTCGACGACCTCTTTTGATGTTTATAAGATGAAATATTCAGGCGTAGCCTGCAATCGACGTTCATACCATGCTCTTGACTTGGAAGTCAAATAGTCTTATTCGTTCGTGGTACCTGGCACGTGCTTTAAGCGCAGGCTCACTTTTCATTTATTGTTTAGACGCGTTCAATGAAAGAAGCGCGCGCCAAACGGGCCGGGAGTAAGGCCGAGCCGCGAAATTACTTCATTAGGACTAGTGTTTCTTTCGGGGTCTTTGGCCATGCCCGCGTCCTGCTAGCTGCTCTCCGTCCTGGCTCTCAAAAGCGTGGATTTGCGCGATCTTGACTCTGCATTTGAGCCTTCATTGACCCGCTCAACGCCTTCCACGCTCATTCCTTCAGCATTTTCTCCTCACCTCTCCGCTCTCTGCATCGACTTGAACCATCTAATATTTAATGACTTGACGACCCCATCATCTCAAATCCGCGCTTTCTCATGCGACATTTGTTAATCCCGTGTGAAGACTGAGCTTACCTGCCGGATTCGCCCTCCGCCTATGCCTACCACGCACACGCGGACGAGTGCTGGCTATTGATTGGGAGCCGGCCTGGTGGCCTGGCAGCTTCTTATTTCAACCTGCTGTGAACCCCTCTGGCGAGGGCCGCGGTAGCCATGGAGCGGAACATTGATATTTATGCCAGCAAGCTGGGGGATGAGAAGCTGGGTATGTTTGCGAGTAACGGTTGCGCATTACGCAGACAATGCGAGATGTCAATGTAATATCTGTGAGCTGGTGCTGACTCTGCTGTACTTAGATATGAAACTTCGGGCCAATGTTGCTGTTGAACTGCGCGATAATATCGAGCCCCTCTGCTCGCCGGCCACCTATTCGGTCTTTCTCTCGAAGCTATGGCCTGTATTTAAAAATATCTTGAGCGGGGAGCCCGTGTTCACAAATGCATCTTTGGTGCAGGTGAGTTGCGACGGTGTCGTCCGGTCTTGCTTGATGTGTCGGGAGGATGACGCTTACACCTGTTGGTTTTGCTAGAAACTACGAAACTGCGTTCTCGAAACCCTGCATCGACTGCCGATGATGTCTCCCGATGTCGAACCGTATGCCGCTGATATGGTTGATTTGTTAATGGACTTGGTACGGATCGAAAACGAGGAGAATGCGGTTCTGTGTATGAAAACTATCATGGACCTGGAACGTAACCAAGCAAAGGCCACCGCCCAACAAGTACAGCCGTTTCTCGAACTGATTCAGGAGATGTTTCAGACGATGGAGCAGGTTGTTCGTGATACATTCGACACACCGAGTCAAGCGACACCGTCGGGAATGCCTTCAACTCCCGGCGCCTCTGCTCCGAACTTCCAGTCTCCTCGGCCTAGTTCGCCTGCTGCCTCCGTTCCTGATATTGGCTCCGACCAGCAGACATCAAATAATGTTCTCCTCAAAGGCATGCATTCGTTCAAGGTTCTCGCGGAGTGTCCGATCATCGTGGTCTCTATTTTCCAGACTCATCGGACTTCCGTATCAGCTAATGTCAAGCTCTTTGTGCCGTTGATCAAGAGCATCTTGCTTTTGCAAGCGAAGCCACAAGAGAAGGCTCATGCGGAAGCCGCAGCACAGAACACGATTTTTACGGGCGTTTGCAAAGAGATAAAGAATCGTGCTGCTTTTGGGGAGTTTATCACCCTGCAGGTCAAGACGATGAGTTTTCTTGCATACCTGCTCCGGCTGCAACCACATCAGTTGCAAGATTTTCTTCCCACCTTACCTTCGGTGGTCGTTCGTCTTTTGCAGGACTGTCCAAGGGAGAAATCTAGTGCGAGAAAGGAACTCCTTGTTGCTATCCGGCACATAATAAACTGTACATACCGGAATATCTTCTTGGATAAGATCGATCAACTTTTGGATGAGAGGACTCTGATCGGTGATGGCCTGACTGTGTACGAGACAATGAGACCTCTGGCCTACAGCATGCTCGCAGACCTCATTCACCACGTCCGTGAGCATTTGACTCGCGATCAGATCAAGCGGACCATTGAAGTGTATACTAAGAATCTTCACGATGATCTGCCTGGGACCAGTTTCCAAACAATGAGCGCCAAACTTCTCTTAAACATGGCGGAAAAGATATCGAAACTGGATGATAAGCGAGAGGCTCGGTACTTCTTGCTAATGATCTTGGACGCAATCGGCGACAAACTAGCCGCAATGAACTATCAGTTTCCTAATGTTGTGAAGCTTCACAAGGCCTATCAAGCAACCAAGAAAGAGGAGCCAGTGCCGGAGAAGTATCTTGCTGACAAGGATCAACCCCCTGAATGGGATGAAATTGATATTTTCTCGGCATCCCCTCTCAAGACATCGAATCCTCGAGACCGTGGAGCTGACCCGGTGGCCGAAAATATCTTTCTCTTCAAGAATTTGATCAACGGATTGAAAAACATCTTCCATCAGCTCAAGAACTGTAACCCGGATCATGTCCAGATTGATCCCGCGAATGTTCCGATAAACTGGTCCGAGGTGTCATATGGTTACAATGCTGAGGAAGTACGCGTTATCAAGAAGCTTTTCCATGAGGGTGCTCGAGTGTTCAGATACTATGGCGTGGACCAGCCAGAACCGGAGATTAATTTTTCTTCTCCTTTCGATTTCCTCACTAGCCAGTATACGGCTCCCATGCCACGCGAGGAGAAGGAGCTTTTGGAAAGCTTCGGGACGGTCTTCCACTGCATTGATACAGCCACTTTTCACGAAGTGTTTCACACTGAGATCCCTTACCTGTTTGATCTCATGCTTGAACATGGCGCCTTGTTGCACCTGCCCCAGTTCTTCTTCGCCAGTGAAGCAACTTCTCCTGCATTTTCTGGAATGGTTTTGCAGTATCTCATGGATCGAATTCACGAAGTCGGCACCCCAGATATGGCTAAAGCTCGGATCCTTTTGAGGATGTTCAAACTGTCATTCATGGCTGTGACCCTCTTCTCAGCCCAGAACGAACAGGTGCTCCATCCCCATGTCTCGAAGATTGTCACCAAATGTCTTGAACTTTCAGTGACTGCCGAAGAGCCCATGAACTATTTCCTTCTGCTGCGTTCTTTGTTCCGGAGCATTGGTGGGGGTCGGTTTGAGCTTTTGTACAAAGAAATTCTGCCTCTACTGGAAATGCTTCTTGAGACCTTCAATAATTTGCTGCTTGCCGCACGAAAGCCGCAAGAACGGGACCTCTACGTCGAACTCACACTGACAGTTCCTGCTCGTCTCAGTCATCTCCTTCCGCATCTGAGCTACCTTATGCGCCCCATCGTTGTAGCGCTGCGCGCAGAGTCTGACCTTGTAGGCCAGGGATTGCGAACGCTGGAGCTTTGCGTCGATAATCTTACGGCTGACTATCTTGACCCAATCATGGCTCCTATTATGGATGAGCTGATGACGGCGCTTTTCGACCATCTTCGACCCCATCCTTACAACCATTTCCACGCACACACGACCATGCGAATCCTTGGAAAGCTTGGAGGGAGAAACAGGAAGTTCTTAAACCACCCTCCCAACCTCACTTTCGAACAATACGCCGACGATGCTCCTAGTTTCGACATCAAGCTTATTGGGCCTAGTGAGAAGCGGCCATTCCCAATTGGTATTGGGATTGACCTCGCCATTGCTAAATTGATGGAAGTTTCAAAGCATCAATCAGACGGTTATTATAAGCAGCAGGCATTCCATTTGATCTCTTCTCAGCTCAAACTGTACATTGGGTATGAGAATATGCCTGATGACATGGCTTCTCTTCTCCGCCTACACGCCAATGATCTCTTTGAGAGTAAGACTTCTGCGATGGCTGATATTCTCGAAAAGTCAGAGCGGTCGAGCTCGATCCCTAAGAAGCTTGCTCAGGAAGGGACTTTGAAAAAGCTTCTAAAGGCTTCCATCTTCGCGACCACATTGCCCGCTCTCAAGCAAAGTGCTACTGCCTTTGTAGCCGACGTATGTAAGCATTTTGCTATGGTGGAAGTTGGACGGTCCCTTGCGCAAGCCAGACATACACGAAAGCCGTTTGATGTTTCCTGTGGCGAAGGCTCAGTGTACCTTGACTCACGTATTCTCGCTGAAGCCGTTGTTGATTCGTTATCTTCTGACAATGTCGACGTTCGTGATGCCGCCAAGGTTGCTCTGCAGGTTCTCAAAGATGCTGCTGTCACCATATTTGGATCCCCAGAACGTGTGACGAAGCTGCCCTTTTTCCAGCACCTTGGTCGAGTATTCTGTCACAGCTGCCATAGCGAAGAATGGTTCACCAAAGCTGGTGGGAGCCGTGGTATTCATCTCTATGCCACTGAGCTGGACCTCGGTGATTCCTGGCTTTATGAAAAACAAGCTGAATTCGTGAGGGCATTGACATATGTCATTAAGGATACCCCGCCAGACCTTCCAGCCAGCACACGCGTGAGAGCGCAGGACACCCTGGACTTGATCCTGCGAAGGTGCTGTAAGAACATGACCAAAGAGGATCTTAAGAATGAAAAGAGCCGCCTCTACTCGCTATGTGGGTTCTTCGTCTATGAGCTTTCTCATATGAACAAACATGTCCGTGAGGCTTCTCGACGTAGCTTCTCCACCATTGCTGAAGTTCTGAGTTGCGAGGTTCATGAACTTATATTCCCAGTGAAGGATCGCCTTTTGCAATCAATTTTCAACAAGCCCCTCCGCGCCTTGCCGTTCCCAACGCAGATTGGGTTCATCGACGCCATTACCTTCTGCTTAAGCCTGCGCAATGACATCGTCACCTTCAACGACCCGCTCAACCGTCTAATGCTCGAATCTCTCGCCTTGGCTGATGCCGATGATGATAATCTAGCGAGTAAACCGAACGAGTTCAAGAATGCAGAGATGATAGTGAACTTGCGTGTTGCTTGCCTTCGGCTTTTGTCCATGGCTATGAGCTTTCCAGAATTTGCGAACACTCCTCAGAACACGAGTCGTGCTCGCATCATCTCCGTTTTCTTCAAGTCACTTTATGTGCGGTCTCCTGATGTGATTGACGCGGCTAATGCGGGTTTGAGAGATGTCCTAACTCAAACTAACAAGCTGCCCAAGGATTTGCTTCAGAACGGGTTGCGCCCGATTCTCATGAATCTGCAAGATCCGAAGCGGCTGAGTGTTGCTGGTCTTGACGGATTGGCTAGGCTTCTAACCTTGCTTACCAACTACTTCAAAGTTGAGATAGGAGCTCGTTTACTGGACCACATGAAGGTTATCGCCGATGATGCGATTCTTCAAAAAGTCTCCTTTAGCCTTGTTGAGCAAAGCCCTCCTATGAAGATCGTAGCTGCAATATTTAACATTTTCCACCTCCTCCCTCCGGCTGCTACATCTTTCATGGAACATCTTGTGAACAAGGTGTTGGACTTGGAGGATAAACTTCGCCGGACTTCGAGCAGTCCCTTCCGAAAGCCGATGGTCAAGTATCTCAATCGATATGCCAAGGAAACCCTCGCCTTTTTCTACGCTAGGTTCAGAGATGAGCGATTTGGACGATTCTTCGGCCAGGTCCTTGCTGACTCGGAAAGTGACGCACTTCGTTCCGCAGTAGTTGCAGACACGGATAGCTTCATGAACGCTGCTTTCGGACAGGAGCAGACGGACGGCAAGAATACTGCCGCTATCAATGGTATCTACGCAGTTCATGCCATATCCTCTTACGCTTCAACACGGAACTGGCTTGTGTCTCATGCGGACCTGAGAACTAAGGTTCTAGCGTCTGCCCGAGATCTCCAGCGGAAGCTGCGTGGTGACAAGCTTCTCCCGAGCGAGCGTTTGCGGGTCGAGCAAGCAGAAGACCAGGTCATGGATATCGTCACCATTTACCTCTCCGAGTCGATGCAGGATCTCGATTTTCTATTCGAGGTTGTTGATGGGTTGTCCGCAGGCGATCTCAAGCGGAGTATTGCTTTCCCGAAATTCGTCTATCATCATATCATAACCAACGAGTCTATCGACTATCGGCGTTCTGTGATTATGCGATGCCTTGATCTTTATGGTCAGCGCTCATGTTCCCAGAAAATGAAGACTTACGCCTTCCGCCATCTGGTCAACCCAATCTTTGCGATGGATGTCCAATTGACATGGAACAGTTCGCCTGATGGTCCAAAGTTGATGGATAAGAGTATGACCGAATTTATCCAGAACCGCTTATGGAAGCCACAGGTCGCAGATCTGAGTGAGGAGTCCAGCCAAGCGGGTGTCGACCATTCTCGCATGGAGCTTCTGCAACTATCTGCGTTGTTGATCAAGTATCACCACGCCACTGTGCAAGATTCGCGGAAGGATATCATCAAGTTTGCTTGGAATTACATTCGCCTAGAAGACATCATCAACAAGTACGGTGCCTATGTTCTCATCAGTTATTTCATCGCGCATTATGAGACTCCGATGAAGATTGTTGTGCAGGTGTATGTGGCACTTCTGCGAGCTCACCAAAATGAGGGCAAAGCTCTTGTGACCCAGGCTCTGGATGTTCTTGCCCCTGTTCTACCTACCAGGATACTTGCTGCAGCAAATAACGCCCAATCCCAGGACTCACGGTACCCGCTGTGGGCTAAGTGGCCCCGTCGTATTCTCGCCGAGGAGACCGCGAATCTGCAGCAGGTCATGAGTATCTTCCAGTTCCTCGTGCGCCAACCCGATTTGTTTTATGAGTCCCGAGAGCACTTCGTGCCTCTTATCGTCCCTTCCTTGATCAAAATTGCCTCTCCTGCGAGCAACCCGTCGCACGATAGCAAGAGGCTTGCGCTTAACCTGATCAATTTGATTTGGACTTGGGAAGAAAAGCGAGTAAAGAACAGCTCTGTTCCTACCCAGAATGGCGTGACTGAGTCGCCGAACTCAAGAAAACGCAAGCTTGATGACACTCCAGGCACTTCTTCCCTCTCGCCGGCTACTGCACCTCCCGGGTCCCGTGAGCGCTCCGAATACATGGTTCCTCCTGACCTGCGTGCGGCTTTGACAAAGTACCTTATTACCTTCATCACCACGTCGAGCGATAGGTTCCAGGTGCCGGCCGCCCGGTTCCGCGAACTTCCGTCGTCAAAGCAGCAAGGCCCCGTTCACACGAGCGAGATGCAAAAGAAAGCTGTGGGATTACTCCGTAATCTGATGTCGCCAGCTTACTGGGGTGATCTGAACATCGAGCTCTACCAGAAAGTCATCGAGCCAATTCTCACCCAAGACCGTGGAGATAGGCCCATTGAGAAGTATGTGACGCCGATAGTGAACGCTTTGCAGGTTGTACGCATCATACTTGCTTCAAAGCCGGACGACTGGGTCGCTGCCCGCGTTCCGGTCATCCAGAAGCTCTTTGAGAAGCCCCTCCGTTCGGATAACCCCGAGGTTCAAGATTCTCTTCACGGCCTTGAGACAGATATGGATGTCGAACCCAAGCTTCCTCCTCCTGTCCAGCGGGTTCTAAGCGCCCTCCCAGATGACCAGCCAGATGACGAAGACGCCATGGATGTCGAGAACTCACCTTCAGAGTTCGTTGCATACCTTTCTGCGATCGCGACGGAGACTCTGTCGGCCAACAACTACATCTCCAGTCTGAATATTCTTTGGTCACTTTCCAAGAGCAGACCAGCCGAAATGGATGCTCATATTCCCCAAGTCATGAAAGTATTCTCTCAAAAACTGGCCAAAGAGCATGTTCTTGGCGCATCCACCAATAATGGCCAGAATGGCGCTAAGCCAGAGGGTGCACCGGATCCGCAAGAGTACGAGATCGGCATAGACCTTATCTTTAAGTCGATTGAGTTGGTTTCTGCACGCATGTCTCACTTGGGTGAACAGCGTCGACCATTTTTGAGTGTCCTTGCCCAGCTTGTCGAGCGTTCGCAGAACGAAGGCCTTTGCACAAAGGTCCTGGATATGGTTGAGACTTGGATTTTCAAGTCCACTGAATCATGGCCTACACTGAAAGAGAAGACCGCTGTTCTCCACAAGATGCTGCTCTTCGAGCACCGTCAAAGTCCGGAGATGCTCCATAAGTTCCTTGACCTTGTCATTCGGATCTACGAGGACTCGAAAATTACCAGGACTGAGCTGACGGTCAGACTTGAGCATGCATTCTTGATTGGCACGAGAGCCAAGGACGTGGAGATGCGCAATCGCTTCATGACCATCTTTGATCGAAGTCTGACCCGCTTGGCGAGCTCCCGCTTGAGTTACGTCTTAACTTGCCAGAATTGGGACACTCTCTCGGACTCTTTCTGGCTCGCGCAGGCGTCACACCTGATTCTGGGCTGTGTGGATATGACTGCCCCGGCTCGTCTCCACCTCGACGACTTCACCATGTATCCTCTGTCATTCTTATTTGGTAACGCCGAGAAGGACCCACGTCGGGCAGAGGTTATGGTTGATAATCAGCTCGAAGCATTCATTGCCGACCGCAAGAGGTTCCTTGGTGAAATTGCTGAAGTCAAAGCTCGTGATCTTATTGAACCACTTACCCAACTCCAGCATACTGATCCTAATACGGCGTACAAGTTATGGACTGCGTTGTTCCCAATTTTCTGGTCGACCCTGTCTCGGGAAGATCGCAGCGACCTTGAGAAGGGGATGGTCAGTCTCGTCACCCGCGAGTACCACCAGCGACAGGTAGATAAGCGACCGAATGTCGTCCAGGCTTTGCTTGAAGGTGTCGTTCGCGCAAGCCCCCGTTTCAAGATCCCGCCGCACGTTCTGAAATACCTTAGCCGTACTTTCGATGCTTGGTATACCGCTACTGCGTATTTGGAGGAATCGGCCATCAACCCAATCATTGACACGCCGACAGTCCGTGAGAGTAATCTTGACGCGCTGGTGGAAGTGTATGCTGGCTTGCAAGAAGATGACTTCTTCTATGGCACTTGGCGAAGGAGATGCAAATTCGTTGAAACTAATGCTGCTCTCTCTTACGAGCAGCAAGGTATGTGGGACAAAGCGCAGCAACTCTATGAAAATGCCCAGATCAAGGCTCGTTCCGGCGCCATGCCTTTCTCACAAGGCGAATACTACCTGTGGGAGGATCATTGGCTCATCTGTGCTCAGAAGCTACAGCAATGGGATATTCTCAGCGACTTTGCCAAGCATGAGAATCTGAATGATCTGCTCCTGGAAGCTGCTTGGCGAAACATAGAAAACTGGCAGAGTGAGAATAACCGAGAACAGCTGGAGTCTCTTGTGAAGTCTGTCTCCGACGCCCCGACCCCACGACGAACTTTCTTCCAGGCGTTCATGGCGCTTTTGCAGTTCCATAACAAAAAAGAGAACATCCAGGAGTTCAACGGTGTCTGCGATGAGTCAATTCAGCTGTCGATCCGCAAGTGGCTGCAACTGCCGAAGAACATAACCAATGCCCATATCCCGATTCTCCAGCACTTCCAACTCTTGGTGGAGCTGCATGACGCGAGCCACATCTGCTCCAGTCTTTCACAAACCAATGAGCGCAACCTTGACACCAAGTCTGCGGAGTTGAAGCTATTACTCGGAACCTGGCGAGACCGTCTCCCCAACTTGTGGGATGATATTAATGCTTGGCAGGACCTGGTTACGTGGCGACAGCATATCTTCCAACTCATCAACGCGACGTATCTTGGCCTGCTACCTCCTCAGACTAACAACGTTGCCAGCAATTCCTATGCCTACCGTGGGTACCATGAAACAGCCTGGATCATCAATCGCTTTGCCCATGTCTCCCGCAAACACCAAATGCCTGATGTTTGTATTGCTCAGCTCAGCCGCATCTACACGCTTCCAAACATCGAAATCCAAGAGGCGTTCTTGAAGTTACGTGAACAAGCCAAATGCCACTACCAGAATCCCAAGGAACTCAATAGTGGTCTGGATGTGATCAACAACACGAACCTCAACTACTTCGGTGCGCAGCAAAAGGCTGAATTTTACACGCTCAAGGGCATGTTCCTTGCAAAGTTGAACCATGTCAACGAGGCCAATGAGGCATTTGGTGTTGCTCTATATTACGACTTGAGGCTGGCTAAAGCTTGGTCTGAATGGGGTCAGTACAGCGACCAGAGATTCAAGAACGATCCCAGCGATTATGAGCTCGCCAGCAACGCTGTCAGCTGTTACCTGGAGGCTGCTGGCCTTTACAAGAACTCTAAGTCTAGAAAGCTACTCAGTCGGATTCTTTGGTTGCTTAGCTTGGATAATGATGAGGGAGCAGTCGCAACTGCCTTCGAGAACTTCAAAGGCGACACACCTGTGTGGTACTGGATCACCTTTATCCCTCAGCTACTTACAAGCTTATCCCACCGTGAGGCGCGCCTGTGCAAAGCTGTTTTGGTCAAGATTGCGAAGCTGTACCCTCAGGCTCTGTTCTTCTTGCTGCGTACTAACCGTGAAGACATGCTCAATATCAAGAAACAGCATGACCAGAAACAAGAGAAGCTAGCCCGTGCCCGGGCGCAAGCTTCACCGCAAAATAAGCCTACGCCAGCAGTGAACGGGACGCAAGCCGCGAACGTGGCACCCGCCGCTCAAACACAGGCTTCTCCCAATCGCCCAGCTGGTCAGCAGTCTGGACAGAATCAACCCCAGGGCCAGTCTCAGCCCCAAGGCCAAGGCCAAGGTCAGTCTCAATCTCAGCAGCAAGGGCAATCTCAGGGCCATGTCAATGGTCAAAGTCCTGCTCAGAAACCTACTCAGCCTCCTGCGCCTACCCAAGGCGCTTCTCAAAACCAGGTTCCACAGCAACAGCAGCCGCAGCAAACACAAGGGCAACCACAAGGGCAGCAGAATCTCCAGGTACCTGGACAGCAACCCCAGCCTGCACAGCAGAATCCAATCGCTGGAACGGAGCCGGAAAAGGAACCACTGAAGAAACCTTGGGAGTACTCTGACGAGATCATGTCTGGCCTCAAGACCGCGTTTCCCTTGCTCGCTTTGTCAATGGAGACTATGGTGGATCAAATCCACAAGAATTTCAAGTGCCCGCCTGATGAGGATGCGTACCGCCTGATCGTGGCGCTATTGAACGACGGTCTGGCTTATGTTGGCCGCATGCCTGGCTCGTACGCCCAGGATTTCAAGCTGCCTGCGGCGACGGAAGCTAACATTACCCGTTTCGCTGAGACCATCCTTCCCGCTCATATTCGGAAGTCTTTTGAGGCCGACTTTGTCGTCAGGAAGCCAACCATGTACGAATACATTCAGAAACTCCGACGCTGGCGGGACAAGTTCGAGGAAAAACTCGATCGACGACCCCAGATTCAGTTCTTGGAGACCTACTCCCCGCACCTCAGTGAATTCCGCTTCCTCAAGTTTGATGAGGTTGAGATCCCAGGACAGTACCTGCAGCACAAGGACAAGAACCAAGACTTCATTCGCATCGATCGCTTCTTGCCTGACATAGATCTGGTCCGCGGCATTGGTGTCTGCCACCGTCGGCTGAAGATTCGCGGTCACGACGGCAGTGTTCATCCATTTGCTGTCCAGCACCCTGCCGCTCGACACTGCCGGCGCGAGGAGCGAATTCTGCAATTGTTCCGCATCTTCAATGGAGTGTTGGGCAAGCGCAAGGAGAGTCGTCGGCGCAACCTCAATTTCCACCTACCTCTCATGGTTCCTTTGGCTCCTCATATCCGCTTGGTTCGCGATGACCCTTCGTATATCTCCATGCAAGGGATCTACGAGGATTACTGCCGACGAATTGGCATCAACAAGGACGAGCCTGTCCTTTTCACAATGGAGAAGATGAGGGCTTTGGCAGAGACAAAACAAAATGTAAGTGCATCGCTGACACTGAGTTCAACGGCAACTAATGATTCTAGCGTACCACCGAACAGCAGCAGGTTCTCAGAACCGAAATGCTCACGGCTATCCAAGAAAAATGGGTTCCTCCGACGATGGTGCTGGACTACTTCCAGAAGATCTATTCCAACTTCTCGGACTTCTGGCTGTTTCGACGCCAGTTTGCTTATCAATATGCGGCTCTTGCATTCATGACCTACATGATGCACATGGGTAACCGGTACCCTAACAAGATCATGATCTCACGCTCGACTGGTGACATCTGGGGCTCTGAACTCATTCCCATTATCAACCCGAACAAGGCGTTCTTCTTCAACCCAGAGCAGGTGCCTTTCCGTCTTACACCAAACATTCAGACGCTCATGGGGCCAATTGCCACAGAAGGTCTCTTTGCCTGCGCAATTATGGCCATTGCTCGCTGCTTGACGGAGCCACGCCATGAGCTCGAACAACAGCTCAGCATCTTTGTGCGCGATGAGATGATGTTCTGGGCTACCACGCACCACCGCGATCGTGTCCTATCCGCGCAGCAACTCCGGGACCTGGTTTACAATAATAGCGATATCATCGTCAACCGAGCCGTCAGCCTCGCAAGCCCACCGGAGGGCAACTTGCCCGCGAACCAGACTACCATCGATCTCATTTCAAAGGCTGTAAACCCACAGCACCTAGCCAGTGGCGACGCTCTTTGGATGCCGTATCTCTAAGCTTGTCTCTGCCTGTTCTCCTCTTCATTGTTCAGTTGGCGTTTTTCTTGGGTCAGGAATGGGCTTGCGGCGCAGATTGTTGTTTCAGGGGTTTCCATTATGTTTACTCGGTTTTCTAGCGAGGCGCTTGGGGCATGTCATGGTGCAATGATGTTTACTCGCCTTTAGTTGTTTTCGTACTTCGTACGCGCTATTTTTTTATTCGTCTGCTTTTGATATGTATGGTGTAGCTGAATAATCATAATATCAATTGATTTGAAGATGCTGCTCTAATCGTAGAAGTACCTACCGATGGCCAGTGAAACGCCAGTACGAAACGTAAAGAAATCATGAATGTCATACCAACGAAGGCTTGGGCTTCTTCTTGATACCTAGGCTATTCGCCAGAGGCTTCTTCGCCTTCTTGACCCGTGCGAAGGATGGAGGCGGTGCTGATACTGGAGCCTGCTCCGGCGTCGACTCGTCCTCCACCAATCTCTTCACCTTCTCTCCCGTCGCCGTCATAAACGCCTTCCGCGCAGCTTCTTCATCCTCCCTTTGAGCCTTCAACGCTGCCTCGTCCACCTGTTCCTGTACATGCGCAAGCGCCGCTTCGTCACCCAGTGCCTCGTTCCGCTCAATTCTCGCATTTCTCGTCCTTATCTCGTCCAACGCATCCGCAATTGCCATCTCCCTCTTCGAATCCAGCATCTTCTCCTCCAACTCCGCCATTTTATCTCGCTCAAGCTGCTCCTGCTCTTCGTTCTCCTCCCTCTCCAAGCGATCCAAAACCTCCTGCTCGGTCTCCTCATGATTATCCGCCTTCGAGTCCCGCCACGGCTCAAAGTTCCTCTTCGCTCCCTTCTCTGCCCTGTAGTCCATATTCTTCGGATCCGTAAGGAACGTGATCTCCCCGCTGCATCGCGTGCATCTGATGTAGAAGCGGTAAATTGGGATTGAGAAGTATTTCTCCTCCGTCGTTTCCTTGCGCGCGTTGAATTTTCGGCCCTTATAAATGTATTCGCCGCATTGAGTGCATTTCATGCTGAAGGGGGCCATTAGGCGCACAGTTATTACCTTGGGGCCTGAAGAGCGGAGGTGCTTCGGCGTGCGGGTTATCGCCGACGGGTCGAAGTCGGGGGGATAGTATTTCGTCCTTGGGTTGTGAGTGACTATTCCCTCAGGGTTAATATGAAACACTTACAAGACTTTTCGTTCAGACATGTTTGCAGTGTTGGCGCAAAAGGTTCAGCTGGCGTGAGGATCTAAAGAGCTAGAGAAACGATGGGACTAATGGATTCCGCGATTATCTCTCTATCTCAAGGTCACGTGGAGTGGCGAGCAGCATGTATTGAGCGGAGTGATAAGGGAAGCTTGTTCTCACTGAAAGAACTGAATGTCACTTATTTAAATTTTTTGGACCAGAGCTTAATGGGACTAATCAATGATAGTACGCGTCCATCTTCTTTCTTACCTTGTAAAGTCTAGGATTCAACTAACCATTATGTGTTGGCATAAATGCTAAAGAGCTTCGTCACGTGCCACTATCCGAAAAAAGCAGTGACAAAAGACCGCGGGGAACCAACGTTGACGACCGATAACACCGAAGAGCTCGGGGTGATAGTCTGACTGCAGCATTCAACCTGATTCCCTCCTTCTGCTGCCGGCGAAGTTATGTTGTAGGGCTGTGCCTCTCATTCGCGTTCCAACTTCCCAACACCATTTACGTTGGGAAGCTCTATTGTTTACACGCCTCGCGCTCGCCCATGCCGCTCAGCCTTTAAAACCTCGCCTATCGCCAACTAGTTCCATTCAGATAGGCACTGGCAATGGAGAATTACCTGCGTGTCTGGCGACAGCAGGCGAAAGTTCGTGGCCAGTATGATGCCGCCGTATTCATTGGAGACAAAGTCCTTGCGTTGACAAGTGAGCTATTCTCGCGTTTGCACCCCGGCAACCGATTAACTAACTTCGATACGTTAGACAATGACGAAGATGCCCTTTGGCTGGCCGAAGTACATTTCTCAAACAACAACTACACGCGAGCTCTTGCCATCCTCTCCCGTCAAGACCTCATATCGCGGAGCACCGCCTGCCGCTATCTTGCCGCGCACTGCTACATCAAACAAGGCCAGTACGAGCAGGCCCTGACCGTACTAGGCGATCAGAACCCAACCCATCTAATCCGCAGCAACAAAAGTCGCCGCAAAATTCAGCACCTCAATGGGCATAGTCGAATAACACTCCGCAATGCCAAGTCGCGCTATGAAGATCGAGATCGCGAAGATGCTGGGAACATTCGATATGAGGCGGGCATGTGCTACCTTCGAGGGCTCTGTTTCGCCAAGCAGAATGCGTTCGATCGAGCGCGCGACTGCTACAAGGACGCGGTGCGGATTGATGTGCAGTGTTTTGAAGCTTTTGATCAGCTCATGAAAAACTCGCTCATGTCGCCTGCGGAAGAACTTGAATTTCTTGAGTCGCTGGACTTTGACTCCATAACAGGTGCCGACGCGCCAATCTCGCAAGAAGCAGCCGACTTTACGAAAATGCTGTACACCACTCGTTTATCGAAATACTCCTCTCCAGCGGTTCTTACCGATGCCACTGAAACGCTGTCCACTCACTACAAACTGGCCGAGAATCCGGACATTCTCCTGTCTCGCGCGGAAGCTCTATATACTCAGTGTCGGTTTGCGGAAGCGCTAGAGTTAACTTCATCGATTCTTTCTACGTCCCGTTCCTCCTTATCAGCCCAGACGACCGCAGGCCAGAACCACCTCGGTCACTCCCCAACTGTATATCCTCTACATTTGGCCTGTCTATATGAAACGGGGGCAACGAATGCGCTGTTTCTCCTGTCTCATACGTTGGCAGATCACTCACCTGAGGAATCATATACCTACTTAGCCATTGGGGTCTACTACCTATCAGTCGCAAAAATTGCAGAAGCACGGCGTTTCTTTTCCAAAGCGTCTTTGCTGGACCCGCATTCCGCATCCGCCTGGATCGGGTTTGCCCACACTTTTGCAGCGGAAGGAGAACATGATCAGGCCATTGCCGCGTACAGTACTGCTGCGCGACTATTCCAAGGCAGCCATTTGCCTCAGTTGTTTCTTGGCATGCAGCACCTAGCATTAAACAATATGTCTCTTGCGCAAGAGTATCTATGTGCTGCGTATGCGATGTCCACGGGAACAGCCACCGGCACGGTTCCGTCAATACCCTCGTTGCCATCGTCCGAGATGTCGCCCCTGGGCGGAGATCCGCTGGTGTTGAACGAACTCGGTGTTGTGCTCTACCACCAGAATCACCTGGAGGGCGCGGTGGATCTATTCCGCCAGGCGCTCGGCCTAGCGACATCTCTTCGATGCGAGCCAGGCGCCTGGGTTGCGACCCGATCTAACCTCGGTCATGCATTGCGCCGTTTAGGTCGATACTCTGAGGCATTGGATGAATTTGACGAGTGCCTACGAATTGGGTCTAGTGGTGCAAGTCTTGGGTATAGCCCGTTCCTTGGTGGAAGCGGAGGCAATGCCTCTGGGGTGGCGTCAGCCGGCGTGAGCGGCTACGAGGAACGTGGGCTGATTGGGTCATTGTATACTGCACGAGGGCTTGTTCTTTTGGAGATGAACCGCACTCTCGACGCTGTCACAAGCCTCCACGAGGCGGTGCGCGTGTTGGGGGCCAGTGGGGGTGGTGACGCTGCCGGTGGGGCGGGCGTCGCTGGGACCCTCTTGTCACGGGCGTTGGAAATCTGGGCCTTGGAGACTCGCGAAACAGAAGCCGGGCTGTCAGAAGACGGCAATCGGGCCGCTAAAAGCTCGACGCGATCGCGCGACAAGGGCAAAAGCCGGGCTGCTCGACGACGAATAGCCGCGGACGACTCTTACGCAGAACAGTGGACTGACGAGGTAACGGGTGGCGTCCCAACTGGCCCGGGCTCTACGAACACCGTCGATGAGACCATTGAAATGGAGCTGGATCAAGACGCAGAGCGGCTCCTGCGTGATTCAGTTGAGCATATTCGCGGAGGGCTCCGTGGACGTCGCGAGCACATCCATCAACCGCTCAGCAGTCCAGAAGTGGAGGTCCAGCAGGCACAGCAGGCACAGCCTCGAAGTCGAGGGACGAGGACAGCACGTTCATACCAGGCGCGATCTTAAGTATTCATTCTATGGAGTCTTGGTCTGGACTTGGGCGTTTGGTCGGGCGTTTGGCCTGCTTTTGCATCCGGATTTGGGGCATGGATGGCGTAAACAGCAAATAACAATAGACGTTAATATGCTTCGCTTCAGCTGCGCATACTCCGTGTTCTCGTACTCAAGACAAGTAGGAGCTTAGTATACACTACCAAGCAGCTAAAGCCAAGGCAGCAGAGCACTAAGGTGGACACAGGGACTATTTTAACAAAGTGCTGATCCTGAGCAGTGGCCCCCAAGTTTCAACCTGGAACTCAGTTGTCTCTGGTCCCCACCAGACCCTTTCTTGGATCCACAGATTAACAAAGCGGCATCTGAATCCCTCGACACTATTGGCCTGAAACTGGGATCGGCCTGAGCCGCGCGACTGCGTCTCCTTAATTCTCGTGCTAAGTTTCTGGCTGGCGTCATCGGCACTTCTTCTCTCAACCACAAACGGCAAGACTGTTGTGGCTGACGCGCAAACACGAGGTTGTGGCGTCATGATTTCACCTATACTTGCTACAATTCGTTCAGAGCAACTGGAACCGCAGGAACTGACCCACGATTGACCCAGGGTTTGAAAAGATCAACGAGGGAGTCAGAAAAAGGGACAGGCACGCAAACGGTTAGATCGTCGTGATTGTCATTGCGCTCCCCTGGACTTTTTAGAGCGATGGCAGACTCATTTGGAGAAAGAGAGACGATGCGCCCAGGAAGGGTTGGCTATGGCCAGTGGTGTTTTGTTCAAAATGAGGAAGCTACGCCTCTACGATCTTTACGTCCAGCGCAGGTGTCTATAGGTGTGTTATTCTCGTCCCCATTCCCCTTTCCTGAATCCCGTCCTATGCATCATGCGACCGTCACTGTACTTACAACTAGACATATTACTGATGTTCATCTTAACCTTTTAGCTTCATAATGTTCTCTCGCTCTTACTGGCTGAACGGTGGCCTGTCGGCCTTATACTCTCTCTGCATCTTCAACTTCGCCGCCAGCATCGTTCTTTGGTTTACCGTCAACTCAGACCGAAATTACATCCATCCTATTCTCAGCCAATTGATACCCGCTGGGCATTGTGCGTGCGAAACGGCGGCGGTTTTCGAATGTAGCACTTGCTTGACCTGCTCGCATCAGGACCCCATCTTACAGATTGACGAAAACGAAACGGATTTGTGGGAGTTTGAGTACAGCCGAGACGCCTTCAATGTCGGACTGAGCCGCCGTCAGTGCGCCGCTTCGTTTCCGGGCCTCTTCGAGGACGTTAGTCGTGCTGCGACTTACTGGCGCACGCAGGGAGGATTATCTTCTGATGACCTTGACGCTATCCCCATTAATCAGGGCATGGGCCGCGCGAGAATAACACATGGAGAGCTGTATGTAATATCTGTCCGAGCGCGTGGCGAGGACCACCGGAGGAAAATACTTGCTGCATTGAGCGCGATGCACCGAGCCCTTGTAGCAGATTCCAACCGCTTGGCCCGGCCAGAAATAGAATTTGTCTTCTCGATCGAGGATAAGCTCGTCGACGTTACCAGTTCGGAGCACCCAGTGTGGGCGCTCGCCCGAACAGCAGACGAAGAAGCTGCGTGGCTAATGCCCGATTTTGGATACTGGGCTTGGGACCACCTGCAGGCATCGATCGGCCCATACGACCAGGTTGTCGAGCAGGCTGCGGAATATGACAATATACCTTGGGAGGACAAAAAACGCCAGCTTGTGTGGCGGGGGAAACCGAGTTTTGCGCCGAAGTTGCGACGGGCACTTATGGATGCGACGCGTGGCCAGCCATGGGCGGATGTCCAGGCTGTAGACTGGCAAGAGCATGACAAGTCAAATATTCTGAAGATGGAGGACCACTGCAAATTTATGTTCATTGCGCATGTAGAAGGTATGTCCCTCCGGTTCACTTGCCCTATTTCATCAATCGTGAGACCAAGCTGACCCTGGATTTGCCGTACGCAGGACGGTCATACTCTGCATCTCTAAAGTACCGGCAAGCATGCCGGTCGGTCATCATTGTGCATCAATTACAGTATATCCAACATCATCACTATTTACTTATCCCGTCCGGCCCGCAACAGAACTACGTCGAGGTCGCCCGCGACTTCAGCGACTTAGCCGATCGCCTCATGCCGTTGCTGGACGATCCAGTGCGCGCCGAGACCATTGCGAACAATAGCATCCGAACATTTCGGCAGCGATATTTGACGCCCGCAGCTGAGGCGTGCTATTGGCGGGTGCTATGGGATGAATATGGGAATATCTTCAATAGCTCACAGGCCCAAACAGGGGAAGAGAGAAAAAGAAGACCAGGGCTCCGTTACGAATCATTCATACTGCAGGGCAGCGATGATATGCTTGAGTTTCATTCATAGAATAGAGTAGACAAGATTATCACAGCTTACAGGAGTACAAGCGATGGCATTCAAGGCGTTCAGGTTCGGCGACAATCAAGTGTTCTTTTCACTTCAAGCGATATGGCAGCCCTAGGTACTTGTCGATGGCGTAGTTCATGCAAATCTGTATGACTTGGCCCACTTACTCGCTCCAACAGTCCCAACCCTCTCCACTACAGCCTCGAAACTACAAGCTCTCTGGGTGCGCTGCAGCCTCTAAAGTTACAGAGGCTTGCTCACAAGGCATCAACACTTATCCCTCCGCTGTCTTATCATCTCTCGCGTTCCCACACTGTCAACTTATCTGGGTTCCCTGAGCATCAGGCAAACTCCTATGATTCAAATCACCCGATTAGTGAAAGTCGAGCCGCAATTAGCGGATGGACTGTGCAAGAATAACCCGCCTAACACTCTCTCCTGCTGATTAGAAGAAGTTAACCTCCATAATCAGCAAATTGCCTATATATGCCACAGTATTTGCGATAAAACATGAGAAGGACGGCTGCGCTGTTTCTCAAGTATCCAATGGAGCCCCTCGTTATCGCATATCCTCCTCTTTGAGAACTGGAACGACATACATATGAAGTACCGGTAACTGGGCCGAAGCCGGAGTTGGCGTCTCATCCTGACCCAACCGGCATAGACATTGTTGAGCTATGGCCAGAGGCAGAATCCATACCGTAAGGGAATATGGCCTTGCTAGAGAGATACGGCATGCCGCTAACTACTGTGGGTTGGGGGCGATATTGCAGCGGCCTGCCTGCCGAATAATATGCTACCCTGGCGTTGCCAGGCGTTACGAGTCAGAATACCTGCTAGATCGAGTTCGTCACTGAAAAGAGAAAATGAGCGGCACTCAGCAGCTAAAACGCCGCCAGTCTGTCTACTCTGCCTCGTTGTATGCATCCATCACGTTCGACCCCTCCCCATGGGGCTCATATAAGCTCAGCGTGGTTCATTGTCCCCCTTCGGAAAGCATTCGACAGCGGGCCTTGGAATACCCGCCAGGTCTGGTCGACAGGATGACTTTCTACCTTAGAAGTGAGTCTAGAACCGGGCAAGGATCGTGGAGGGTCGGGGCAGGGCTCGACGCACCATGGGGAATATACTTGACTATCAGGACTGGGAACTTTGAAAGTCTCATAGCTATCGTCTCCTCGTTCCAGTCTAGCAACGAGACAACCATGGCGTGTCTGATGATCTCGGTGGGTAGCCGAAGTAGGTGATTGGTGCTTCAAGTCCATTGAGCTTGTTTACGTAGGGAGGAATTGTGTCAAGTTCGCTGGCTATCAAATACAAGGTATACGACTCTGGTAGGCAACCATTGTCTGCGGAGAGCAAAGCTGCATCAAGATCCCAGTCGCTTCCCGTGGTCGCCTTAATCCTTGAGCTCTGTTAGAGTGTCGTCATGACGGTCTACTGTTGGACATCGGTGCTTTTCCTGTACGAGTTGTCACTTGGAGTGCTAGCGGTCTGCTCTTCGAACATGGCGAGCCATGAGGTCAGTTCAGAGAGCAAAATTGTGGAGATAGGGATCTCCCAGGAATCCTTTCAGTACGAATCTAAGCCTTTTCATTAGTCGATTCTGGTTGTCATCGCTTCGTTGCAGCTGGATAACCCAGGCAGACGCGGATGCCTTAAATCACCCTGCTACTAAGTGCGCTCTCTGGCTGCTCTGCAGAGGACCTTATTCTGAGGGAGCATTGAGATCTCCCTCGCAACCTTGCAAGGGACTATGTAATTTGGAGAAGAATTTATAATAAAATTAAAATATATTAAAAAGAGCAGAGACCTGACGGGTACTGTAGGTCCTCTCTTGGATACACTGTTAGTGGCCAGAGGCTCCTTGCATACGCGCCTTGTACAAGGACGCCCCTCGAGAAAGTCACTAGGTAGATGGCGCTAGACCTAATCCAGTACATACGTGTTTGCAAAGTTGACATTAGTAATGACTTACGCCCAGGCCCAGCCTCTTTTTGGAGAAACCATATCTCCTCCTCCGCTCGGCCTCTTTTCAGCTCAGTGAGCTCAGGAGCTCACCGATAGTCGATCGATCACTGGGGCCGCTATGACGGCTCAGCCAGCCAGCAGCGCCGTCACGCAGACTCTGCAGCCCCGGCCCACGACGCTAATCGTCACTTGTTCCGGACGAACCCATGATCTGTGAGACGATCCCTTGGCCCGCCCAATGATACCGAGTTTTACATTGAAGAATGAAAACCACCGAGAGAGGCCGGGCGAATCACTGACTGATTATTCCAGCTCTGCAGATTCATCGTCGTGGCACGGCTGGCTGGTTTAAAGCTGCTGAGCTTCCTCGTAAATGGTACCGAGATCTGGAGTCTCCTCTTCCACGGTTCACTTTCTTATCCATTCACCTATACGCTTAATATCTAATCAAATCTCTGTTTACCGTCGTTGCGACAATGCCCACCCCTATTCCTCAGCCGAAAGGCCTCCCAGTGCTTGGCAACCTGTTTTCTCTCGACTCTAAAAATCCCTGGGGTTCCTTCAACAAGCTCGCGGCCGCATCGCCCTCCAACCGTCCGATCTTCAAAATCAGCATTCTCGGACATGATATCGTCTTTGTGACTTCCGCAGCTTTACTCGAAGAAATCTGCGATGAGACGCGTTTTCGAAAATGCGTGACGGGGCCGATCGTCGAGATCCGCGCCGCAGTCCACGACTCGCTGTTTACGGCTTACCACTCCGAGAGTGAGATCTGGGGAGTCGCGCACCGGATTATGAAGCCTCTTGTTTCGCCAGAGGCAATTGAGGGTGTCTTCAACGAGATGAGAGAGACGACCGATGATTTAATCAAGAAGTGGACGGCGTCATCGAAGCAGCGCGTCAATGTGTGTAATGATCTGGATCGCAGTAACCACGAGGCGAATATGCTTGCCTTCTTTCACCAGAGGGTGTCTATCATGAACGGCACCGAGCCAGCCGTGATCGCCTCCTGCCAGAATGCGACAATGGAGGCTGTAAAGCGCAGTTCGCGCCCGAAATTCCTTACATGGCTCATGGGTCACCAGAAGCGCTACGATTCCGATATCAAGATCATGCGCAACTACGGCGCAGAGATCGTCCGAAAACGCCGCGAGGAATACCCCGACGGCGGACCCAAGGACATGCTGCATGCTCTCCTCCACGGCGTCGACAGTGAAACGGGCAAAAAGCTGTCCGAGAGCCAAGTCCTCGACGAGATCATTAACATCTTCATCGGCAGCGCAACGGCGCCAAACCTCCTCTCCTTTGGGCTATATTATCTCGCCACCAACCCAGACGTCGTCACAAAAGCCCGCGAGGAACTCGACGCCGTTGTTGGTTCCGGCCCCTTCGAGCACGCCCACCTTTCTCAAATCCCCTACACCGAGGGCATCCTTCGCGAAACATTGCGGCTCAGCGCCACAGCACCAGGCTTCAACATCGAGCCGATCCCTTCGCCGGGCAATGAGCCCGTCCTTCTCGCCGGCGGCGAATACCAAGTCCCGCGCACGCAACCTCTCATCGCATTGCTGACCGCCGTCAACCGGGACCCGGAGGTCTTCGAAGACCCCGAATCCTTCAAACCCGAGCGCATGGTCGGTGAGAAATACGATGCTCTTCCGTCAGGCGTGAAAAAGGGCTTCGGAAATGGCAAGCGGCAGTGTTTCGGGACGCGGTATGCGTGGGAATGGGGTCTTTTGGTACTGGCGCGGTTGATCAAGGAGGTGGACTTTGAGCTTGCAGATAAGAAGTATAAGATGAGCAATGAGGGGGTAAACTATAATGGGGCGTTCAGCACCCGCCCAGTTGGCTTCTTTTTGCTTGCGAGTCCGCGTGCGAGTGTGTGACTACCTGAGTTGAGGCTGGATCTGGTGAGGGGACTGGGGTCGAGTCTGAGGTTGATTGGTGATCGATCTAACGAGTTGATCAATTGAATGCGGCCAGATGTGATGAGATGAGATGCGATGCGATGCGATGCGATGCGATGTGATACCTTGAGATGTCTATACATTTACTCCGTGGATACGAGTAATGTGATCTTAGCTATCCTGACGACCTGCTATGTATGTTCTGCTTACGGGTTACCAGGCGACTTGAACTCTCTGAATACATACTCCAATACCAAGCAGATTCTCAAACTCTCTGACTCCATGTTTTTGCTGTGAAGTGCATCGACCGAAACACCTCTTGGCGATAGGACAAAGTCAGAACATAGCACCATAGCAGACCAACGGGCCCATTTTTAATGACCAAAGTAAACTCAAGATAGATGAATGTCTCCTTGATTACAAGGACATTTGAAGGCAAAAAAAATGCACCAGCCGGGAGTCGAACCCGAGCCTTTCGCTTGCATGTCACGTGACCTTGGAAGGCGAAAATCCTACCGCTGGACCACTGGTGCTAGTTATTGGTAAATATTATAAAATAGAATATAGCAATTTGTAACGTAAATTATTGCAACATTCTTAATAAAAACTTCTATAAACGTACCTCTGCATAGCAATCTCCCAAGGAGCCACCTGGTGGGGGCCGTATATGGAGTGTTCAGGTTACTCGGTATTCGCTTTAATCATCCGGGGAGAGGTTTCTTCTTCCTCTCCTCACTCTTCAAATACAGTTCCAGACAACAGGGGAAGCCTTCGCTGTGCTTCATCCATGATGGAGTACTGCTGCTCTCACGACTACAGTCCACTTGCATATGGACGGGGACTACCTACCGTTCATCAAATCGCAAGTTATGAACCGTTCGGGTTACGCGTTGCGGCAACCTGAGAAAGCCTGGTGCCAAGAGGATGACTGGCAATAATTCAAGCAGCATGCTGCTCGCGAAACACAGACTGCTGTTCTCGTATGAGAAAGACATGAGACTCAAAGTTACATCTCAGTTAAGGGAAGGCTTTTTCTGGTGACTTGCTTTATCCTGATTTGTTCCTGGCTGAATTAGGTAAACGGCCAGAGCAGGCCGCTATGTCCCCAGCGATACCGTATTAGATATCATTTCAATACAGCTTCTCGCTATGGTTCCTCTGCGCATCGTTTATGGATTCGTTGGAGAATGGGCTAAGTCAGTCGCAGAATCACATGATAGTTCGTTCTCTTCACAGCATGGAATGCAGGAGCAATATATATTCGAGTCCATCTAGCTCGCCATCAGCTACTCTATCCTGCGCTGAAGCCCGATATAACCAAGCTGCAGCTTTTTGCTTGGTTCTTTACTTCTGACACGGCTCCGACTGCAATTGATGCTTTTATCAAGACAATCATTGCAATCATCGTCCAGGGGAGAGGGGAAACCACAATATAGCTTATTATTTATATGGCCAATATATGTAGCAGTTATTGCGGCCGTCCCGTCCGCATAAAGATATTCGACGGCTGCTCCCTGTCCCGAAACTCCTCGTCCACATCATACTCGCACTCTCCTCCATCCTGCCAGAACCCCAGCTGCCTATAGACATGCCTGCCCATACTCGACGCCTCCAGCACGGCCTCCAGGCCCCCTCGATGCTTAGCCTCATCAAGCCCCCACTGAACCAACTTTGACGCAACTCCCTGTCTTTGAAACGCTGGGTCAACAACACACAGGTCCAGCACCATGACCGCTGGCGAAGAGCTCGACGCGATTTCTTTGACCACCTCAACCCGGCGCTTATGCAGCGAGCGGTCCAGCTGCAGCAAGTATCGCTGTTCAACTGGATTCCCAGGGTAGATCGCCTCTGCGTTGATGTCAACCGGACTGTCTCCGTGTCCAGGTACCATGGACGCCTGCACCCAGATAGCTACCCCGGCGATTACTTCCTCCCCGTTGGCGTCGGCGACGGCAGCCTTGAGAAAGACAGTGTTTGGGTTTCCGTTTCGATCGGTCGTGATGGAAGACCACCTCTCAGCCAGCCGACCTATTGCACGCTCTTTCCCCTCGGGGGTATCCCACCCAGGATTCATGGCGATCCAGACTCCATCGTGCACCTGGGAGCCGAATGCCGATGCAGAAATGTCGAAGAAGGGAGTGAAGTCGGCGGGGGATGTTATGGGGGACACTTTTATGGTTGGCTTGACCGGGGCCATCTTGGACAGTCTCAACGAGAAGGTTATGTGGATGAAGTGAATATGTGTTTAGCATGTATTTAGTATATGTTGTATGTGTCGTGTAGTGTATGTGTCCTTAGCGGGCGAACCCCGGAATTAGCTCAATTGTGGGGCAGGGCTTAAGCGTCTATGTTGTTGGCTTACAGTATTTGTGCCACTGCAGGTACGTTTATATCGGTAGGAATATCAAGCGTATGCTATCTCACATCACCGTCTTCCTTATGAGTCAAGATAGCGCCGATAAATTGCGCAATCGCACATATTAGCCATCTGCACAGACTATCGTACCTGACCATCTTAATACCGGCACCTGTCGGTTGTAGATGTCGCGCGGACTATGTAGTGACATAGCACTTGTTGTACGGAAAGATTTTTGAAAAATGATTCTATCAGCGCATTTCTGGTCTGTAGCCTTACTTACCGGACGTCTCCAGGGTAATTTTTGGTATACGGAAGGACGCCTTCCACGCTTATGAGCACAGAGTTCCTTTCCTTCCTTTTCCGACCCTGGCCGTATAACAGCTATCTCTACTGTTCTTATTTCTGTGTCTGCATGGTTTCTTGTGACCGTCATGTCGTTGGCAACGCTCAGTCGACTTTGGACATCGCATCTCCTGCCTGCTCTGTCCAGAGAGACCGCTAGCCATCATCCCCCTGAAATAGATCATATTGTCTAGTGCGGAGAGAAGACCAAGAAAAAGACTGCTTCGACTATGCAGACAATGTAGCAAGCTTAAAAAGTAGGCAGTCATCCGCGTCTTAAAGGCCTCGGTCTATCGATGGCGCAAAATGCTACGAGATTATCACCATATCGGACCGGCGACCGCACAGTGCTTAGTGCTCCACGTGTCTGAGGCTCTTCTAGGGGAGATATCCCGTCGCGATATCAGAGCGGGATTGCGCCATCAAGCGTATTTTGACATCGCGTGTTGATCTGGGGCGAAAATCTGGGATAGGGGCCTCAAAAACATCGGATACTGGGCTCTCTCTGGATCGCGGGCGAAGCTGCTTCAAGCAGCTGGTGTATTCAGTGGCTCAGAATCATTAAGGAGGAACTAGAGGGCGATTAGAAGCCGACTGTCGGGTCTCAGAGCATTCAGACTTAGGCGAAAGGCTCTAACGGGCTAATATAAGGCTCGCTCAGCTATTCCGCTCCCAACAAAACGCGGCACCGCAGCGACCATATTTAAAGGAAGAAGTGAGCTTCTGAGCTGAATTGGGGTGAATCAAGCAAATACGCTCTAGGCAAAATTCAACGGCTACGTCTGCAGCCATTGAATTGTCGAGCGGCGAAACATAGTGCATAGAATCACCCTCAACAGAGCCAAAACACCGAATTCTCGGCGCAAACGCCACAAACAGACTTTTCTCTTGAAAGCATCATAGACTCAGGAATACAAGCATGTGTGAGACATGAAAAAGCGGAATTCCAGATGCGGTGCACGTTCGGCATGGACGGGCCCTGAAGGATGTAACACCTGGCCTGGATCACATTCAAGCCGGAGTCCGGCCGTACGCCGAAGATCCTGGAATTATTCCCCGAGCGATAGGGTTAAATCAGGCACTCAATCCGTGCCTACAAATGTGGGCATATCTGCGAGCGATGCTAGTGGTTCGTTCGCTGTATGTAACTCGTGATTTTGATAACGGCTTATGCTTCTTGTCGCAGAAGCGGATTAATGGGGTTGAATAGTGACGACAGTGGCTTAGCCGTACGGAATCAAATTTGGTTCCCCTGTACCTTCTCTCTGCATTTCAGCTGGACCAGTCTATGGATGGGGTGTGTGGTATCGGCCGCATTCGGTAGCCTCATGGCAAGGTCGGCCCAATGAGTATTTATGATTCATCTCACGAAAATTCAAATAAAATAAAATAAATTCTTAGCTGGCTTGCACCTTCATCCTCAAATCCTCGAGGGCTATATTCAAAGCGTCATCGGCCTCTACCGATCATCGAGGTGTGGATCAGGAACAGGTCTCCCTCGTGGGTACATTACCTACACAGACGCGGACACCCAGCGCAGGCTCCCTAATCCGGCGACAATATCTGGGGTTAGAATGTTCGCTTGAAGTGGTATCGATGTAGAACTGCATAGGTCATTCACATTTGTGCTGCAAACTGCTCTTCGCAGGTCACGAATATATAAAGATACTGGACATTTTAATAAAGGCACGCTATATATCATCCCATAGTATGCTACCGCAATTGTTATATTTTTTTTTTTAGAAAAAAAAAAAAAAAAAAAAAAAAAAAAAAAAAAAAAAAACCCTACCTGCCCGCCTGAAGACCACTTACAATGCAATAAGCTAGGTGCCGTTCCTACAGGTACACTTCTCTAACCACGGCTCATTAGAGCAGCTGCTTGCGGCCTTCGTCAGGACAGGAGGAAAACCACGGTACGGTCAGGTCAGGCTCGTTTGCGGACTCGACGATTTCTGACCTGGGGATGTAGCATCAGTTCGGATCCGAGATTGAGATCATGAGCGCAGACTGTAGTATCTCAGAGTTGTAGTCTTCTCCTGAAAGTAGGTGTCAACGTCAAATGTATAGAGCAGAATCGGACGAACCTCAGCTACATAAACCTGTCCAGTCACCCTTCATCAGCTGCCTTCCATCACAAGCATCTCCAGCAATCCAGCAACCAAGCTTCCAGAGCCAACTCAACTCAATTCAACTCATCAAAATGCGCTTCATCGTCTCTCTCCTCGCCTTCACTGCCGCGGCCACCGCAACCGCCCTCCCGGCCTCTGCCGCAAAGAACGCGAAGCTGGCCACCTCGGCGGCCTTCGCCAAGCAGGCTGAAGGCACCACCTGCAACGTCGGCTCGATCGCTTGCTGCAACTCCCCCGAGGAGACCAAAAACGACAGTCTGTTGAGCGGTCTGCTCGATGCTGGCCTCCTCAACGGGCTCTTGGGCAACACGGACAGCGCCTGCGCCAAGGCGAGCTTGATTGACCAGCTGGGTCTGCTCGGTACGTGATCCCCACTCACTCGCTCCCTGGCGAGGCTGAGGGAAGACGAGAGACGGTCTAGAAATGGTGTGCTAATGGATGAATGTGTGCAGCTCTCGTCGACCGCACCGATAACGGCCCCGTCTGCAAGAACATCGTCGCTTGCTGCCCTGAGGGAACCACCAACGTACGTTCTTCAGATCTGCTACAAGTGAGGGGATCAAAATTAACATATTCCAGTGCGTTGCCATCGACAACGCCGGCGCCGGTACCAAGGCTGAGTAAGACGGCTGCCGATGTCGCTGTCTGGACGCTCCTAGAGTATCTTGGAGAGAACAGACAGGCTTCCAAAGTAGAGAATGGTCCTTAGTTCTGCAGTTGATGCAATACGAATAGTGGTGATCAGTACATTAGTACATTAGTACTATAGTACTAATATAATAATAATAATAATTGGTGTTGCTCGGATTTGTTTCCTGATTTGTTCTGATTTTTTGCGTAGACTTGCGGTGCATACCAGCCTACCAGCCTACAGTAGACTATCATAGTTAAACCATATCCTCCAAGTCCCCTCATACTGGCAACCAACACTCAAACATCAACTACTGATCCGATAGGCCCCCTCTTACTCCATCTGAGCCCCAAATCGCTCATCGTGCACCTTCCAAGCCTCTTATGACCTCATCATTGCAGCCCGTACGGGCCCCCATCGCTTCAGCTCTCGTATCGCGAGCAGGAAGTGGGAAGTGTGGAAAGTGTGGGGTAATGCAATAGCGCTGCCACCGCTATGCCACGAGCCTTGCTTATTTTCAGGTGGAAAGTTTATTGGGGTCGAATAAGAAATGGGCGTGTTGCCATGGCGTACTTATGCAGTTGCTTACTTGCTTGCTGACCGCAGTTGATGCGTTTGCCCTGCCTCGCCATGTTCATATCGATGTCATGCGGTCAGTGCGTGATTGCTGGACTGTCGTTTTGCTCGAGTCGAGTCTCCATGCAGCATCCCGCGTCTGCCCGAGCCCGGCTCGGGCTCGGGCAGACGCTCTCGTTTGTTAAGCTCTCACTACTGGGCTATATACCTGCGGATGACTACGGGAGACCGTAAAGACGATGGTGTGCTGGCGAGCTAAGTTTCGCGATCCACGCGACCGGCCATTTGTTTGTGGCCAGGGGATACTAGACTGAGAGCAGTTAGAGGATCTGCAGCTAATATATCTCATCTGATTCGGAGAATACCTTAGACTCTTTAGTTCGATGCGCATCCCCCGCTAACCTACTAGTGAGCCGTGCGAGCACGGTCCATCGGATTTACTGGATTTGCTTGTGAGATCAGCTGCTCCTGCTCTCCCCGTATGACTGGCAGTTGACCGTACTGGACTGGCACTGGCGGTGACTGGAAGCCTCAAGCATGAAGTACTCAAGCACTGAAGCACTGAAGCGGGTTAGGGCTTGCGACCGACCCGACCGACCCCGATCAAGGGAGACAGAAACGTGGCCCCAGCTACGGGGGTCAAGATGCCTGTCGGGCGGGCATTAAGTCAGCGCAGACAAGAGGACTAGGCCGGGCGGAAGGCGACGCCGAGGTACAGGACGTGGCTTAGTGCCTGACAGTGGCAGGGTTCAGGACTTCAGGACTGTCTACCTATAGGAGGCAGATGCAGCGCGACCCGGTAGGACAGACTCAAGACAAGGCAGTGTGACATCGGGCGCAGCCAAGCAGGGCGCACACTGAGTCAGGCACTATGAAGGGCAGCATCAGCGCGCAGAAGAGTGGCATCAGAGCGCATGGCTGATGATGGCCTCAAAGAGGGATGGATAGTCGCATCCCTGTCTGGACGCAGACCTTGGACTGGACGACAAGACAGCCGCAGCCGATCGCCCGATGACGATCTTCTCCTATGATATAGTAGACTCTATGAAGTATCCTCATCCTCACAGCCGGAAAAAATAAATAAAAAAGGGAACAGTAATCACACCATCCGAAGTCTTGTGACACGTCACTTGCATCCCTGCAGAGCAGTGAATAATGACTTTGGAAGCTTTGTTAGTCGACTTGGAGTCTTGGACCGGGGCTATACTAGCTAGCCTGCTAGACTCCTCCCTTGCGTGACCTCAGAAGACTGGCTAAAATGGCGAATGCTGGAGACAAAGGCCAGAGCAAAGGGCCAGCACGGAAACTCGACATGTATAAGAATGCCCATTCCATTCACCCCGTCCGTCCTTCATTCCAGTCAGCGCGCTCATCTTCCTCACTTGGAACCTATAATATCCCCTCTCATAGTCTTGACTCCCGGTCGAATTTGTATGATTGCCGCACCGGTCCCTGAGCGACAATGAAACTGGCCCTCTCCCTCTTCCTGCTGTCAGGCAGTCTCGCCCAGTACTCCAACCCGGGCGCCTGCTCTGGCGACTGCTGGGCGCACGACCCGGGCTTCTACCAGCGCGTCTCAGACGGCCGGTACTACCGCTTCTCGACCGGCGGCGGCATCCAGATCCATGCGTCCGATAACCTCGAGGGGCCCTGGGAGGCTGTGGGGGAGGCTTTGCCGGGGGGATCGATTGTCGATCATGCTGGGAGTACCAATTTATGGGTAGGTGCCACTACTACTCGTTTACGTCTGCGACTGTCTGCCAGTGCGTTTGGCCGTGCTTTACCTTGGACAAACCAGGCTCAATCGGCATCGACCCTGCCTAGAGTGGTTTTGACCTTCTTCCGTTTTATTCTTCCTCTCTGTTTTCTCTTTTCTTTCTTCTTTCTTTTCTTTCCTTTCTGTTTGGTTTCTTTTTTTTTTTTTT